>NC_142414.1:11414722-11574166 GCF_059516105.1 Syngnathus floridae | reverse complement strand
CGAAACTGCCAAACAAAGACTCCAAGCCTTGGCCAGCCGCCTAAAGAGGTACACAAGAGAGAATGAAGCCAGACGAATAAACAGGTTGTTCACAACACAACCAGCGAAAGTGTACGCTCAGTGGCAGGGGAATAATAGCAGAGCAGACCCACCAAGGCTGGAAACTGAACAGTACTGGAAGGATATATGGGAGCGGGAGGCATCACATAAGAAGGATGCACAGTGGCTGGTGGCTCTGAGAAAGGACCACAGCAAGCTCCCTGAACAGAACCCAGTAACCATCACAGTGGCAGACATCCAGAGAAGAGTCTCAGGAATGAAAAACTGGACAGCACCAGGCCCTGACATGATCCACAGCTACTGGCTCAAGAAACTTACAACTCTCCATGAGTGCCTGGCAGCACAAATGAACCAGCTGCTAAGGGATGGGACTCACCCTGAATGGCTTACCCAAGGGTGTACGATCCTGATCCAGAAGGATCCATCAAAGGGTACAGTCCCATCCAACTACCGGCCAATCACCTGCCTCTCCACAACATGGAAGCTGATGTCGGGCATAATATCAGATAAGATCAGCAGGCACATGGATCAATACATGAGCACTGCTCAGAAAGGGATTGGTAAAAATACCAGAGGAGCAAAACATCAACTCCTGGTGGATAGAACAGTCACCCAAGACTGCAGAACTAGACGTACCAACCTGAGCACTGCCTGGATTGATTACAAGAAAGCATATGACTCAATGCCACATACTTGGATCACTGAATGCTTGAGGCTGTACAACATCAATGGGACTCTGAGAACCTTCATCGCCAACTCGATGAAACAGTGGAAAACCACACTTGAAGCCAATGGCAAGCCACTTGCACACGTGACCATCAAATGTGGTATATACCAAGGAGACACTCTGTCCCCAATGCTGTTCTGTATAGGACTGAACCCCCTCAGCCAAATAATCAACAAGACGGGCTATGGATACCAACTCAGGAATGGGGCCACCATCAGCCACCTCCTCTACATGGATGACATAAAGCTGTACGCTAAGAACGAGCGGGACATTGACTCCCTGATCCACACTACCAGGATCTACAGCTCTGACATCGGAATGTCATTCGGACTTGAGAAATGTGGCCGCATGGTGACTAAAAGAGGAAAGGTAATCCACACAGAGGGGGTCTCACTCCCAGAAGGAACAATAGCAGACATTGAGGACAGCTACAAATACCTTGGAATTCCACAGGCAAATGGCAACCTTGACGAGGAAACAAGGAAAGCAGCCACAGCCAAATACCTCCATCGAGTAAGGCAAGTCCTAAGAAGTCAGCTCAATGGCAAGAACAAGTCCCTAGCCATTAACAGCTACGCCCTACCAGTAATCAGATACCCTGCAGGAATCATACGGTGGCCAAAGGAAGATATACAGACCACAGATATCAAGACACGGAAGCTCCTAACCATGCATGGAGGGTTCCATCCCAAGTCCAGCACCCTGAGACTGTACACTAGCCGTAAAGAAGGAGGCCGAGGACTAGCGAGCGTGAGAGCCACTATCCAAGATGAAACATCCAAGATCCATAAGTACATCAGGGATAAGGCCCCAACGGATCACGTGCTCAGTGAATGTCTCAGACAATGGGCATCAAAGGAAGATGAGGTGCTGGAGGGACCATCATGGGAGGACAAGCCCCTACATGGGATGTACCACCGAAACATAGCTGAAGTAGCTGATATCCAGAAATCCTACCAATGGCTAGAAAGAGCTGGTCTGAAGGACAGCACAGAGGCACTGATCCTGGCTGCACAAGAACAGGCCTTGAGCACCAGAGCAATAGAGGCCCAAATCTACCACACCAGACAAGACCCCAGGTGTAGATTGTGCAAAGAAGGTCCTGAGACAATCCAGCACATAACTGCAGGGTGTAAGATGCTGGCAGGTAAAGCATACATGGAGCGCCATAACCAAGTAGCTGGAATAGTGTACAGGAACATCTGTGCAGAGTATGGACTGGAAGTCCCAAGATCCAAGTGGGAAACACCTCCAAAGGTGGTAGAGAATGACCAACCCAAGATCCTCTGGGACTTCCAGATCCAGACAGACAGAATGGTAATGGCGAACCAACCGGACATTGTGGTGGTGGACAAAGAGCAGAGGAAAGCCGTTGTGGTTGACATAGCCATCCCAAATGATGGTAACATTAGGAAAAAGGAACATGAGAAATTTGAGAAATATCAAGGGCTCAGAGAAGAGCTGGAGAAGACCTGGAGAGTTAAGACTTCAGTGGTACCTGTGGTCATTGGAGCACTAGGGGCAGTAACCCCCAAACTGGAGGAGTGGCTGAAACAGATCCCAGGAAAAACATCTGACATCTCAGTCCAGAAAAGTGCAGTACTAGGAACAGCAAAGATACTGTGTAGAACCCTCAAGCTCCCAGGCTTCTGGTAGAGGACCCGAGCTTGAAGGGAAAAAGAGACCACCCACGGGGGGTGAGGAAAAGGTTTTTTTTTAATATATATATATATATATATATATATATGGGATGATAAAGTGCGTCGCCAGAATAGTGATGAAATGACAGTTCTTATCTTTGTGATTACGTTCATTTCCCCCTATTCTCTGACATCAGATGTAAGTAATAAACAATGAAAATAATAATAATTAATGAAACATATTAGTTTAGCTACGACCTATTTTGTTCATTGTCCCTCGGGTACAACGTAATTAACCCCTCCAATGTAGCAGTGGCCATCTGTTACAATTGGGGAAAATAAGTCAACCAGTGGCAAGATAGTCTTCTACAGAAATGTTCCTGATAATATTCTCATCATGTTGGAGCAGTTGAAAAAAAAGTGCAGGGATAATGTGGCATGCGTGTACTGGCACAAAGTGTGCGTCACGCAAACCGCGCTAGAAGAATGCGCCTGACTGGAGCGCAGTGCATGTTTATATTATACTGCCTCCTAGCGGCCAAAGCACACACACCTGGAGCGACACAATGATTATAATCATACCGTAAAACCATGATGCAATTTCGAATTTAATATATTCTCCCATTATTACTGCATGTTTTTTCTAACGTAGACTATATTACAATACTTCAGGGTTCAGATTTTCAGATTAAAAACCATGTAACGGATTTTTTATTTTTTTTTTTCTGCGGTAATGGGTGCATGGAATAATTGCATTTCCATCCATCTCAACAATGAAAGATCACTTCAGGTATGAATTTCGAGTGCAGCCACAAAATTAATTAAACTTGTAAGTCAAGTCGCCTCTTCATATTCTTAATGTGAATTTCCAGCTCTAGTGTTTTTGTCCCTTTTACATTGGACACTTCAGTCTCCCCCCGGGCTGTTTGTCAGCACAGTTGTGCCTCGACTCTGAGAAGAGGACGATGCAGGGCATTCAGGCTGGCGCTCACGCAGCATTTCCATCATTGCACCAGTCATCGTGATGTCCATCTTTTTGATTCCCTCGCTGCAGATAAATACAGCTGCATCAAGTTGGGGGGGGGGGGGGGGGGGGGGGGGTTTCTATCCTCTGCAAGGCCAACCTTTGTTAATGTAAAATGTTTCTGCCCTGATAAGCAGTGTTTGGTTCATGATCCGTCCCCTCCCAACAATATATTTTTGTAAGAACCCTTCAGGTAAAATCCTGTATGAAAATAACGCTGATTTGGAAGAAGTAATTATTCTGTTGGCAGCTGACAAGAGGTAATCATTCTGTTGGCTGCTGACAAGTTCAGCTCATGGCCTAGTTTTATAGATAATATATATCTACAGTTCATAAGCAATAACTTCAAGCATCTAATTTGCTTAGACACAGTGAGCTTAAAGCAAGCATCTGCATGTTTTTCCTGAGTAGCTGCCAATTTTAAAAGGAACATATTATGGTAAAGAAACCTGCTGAGCAAATCTGCCTCACAGCCAATGGGGAATCTCAATTTGAAATTTTGCTTATTGACACTTTGACTAAGTCCCTCTAATTGTTCATGCATTTAGATTTCTATACACTATAGTTTGACCTTGTGTTGGAATGTTTTTATTATAATTAGTTGACCCTTATACAGTAAACCGTTTCATGTTCTGTTTTCTACAGTTCTGTTGAAATGTAATTATTTGTGAGCATGTTCAGCCACAGATAAAAATTCAAGGTGCCTCAGCCTGTTGGTATTTAGCGCCATCTGATGGTCTTACAAAAAAGGCACCGTTATCCCGAACAACTGCCCTCTCTATTATATTAAGAAAAAATTCAGGTGGCAAAATCTAAAATGAGTAAATTAAATAAAAACATTCATCTGTGAACGTTTCATTCAAGCTCAGAAAAACAGAGAAACGAGTAGCACTTTCCCCCCAGGGTTTTATTCCTTAAATTAACTTACAAAATATCATTTACATTTGTTTTAATCATTTACAGATATATTTTCACCAGTTAACCATTTGGGCTATTTTCCCTTTCCACTGCCAAGCATGGCCACATATGGATGTAGAAGGTCCATCACCTTCAGCAAGACATTGTGCAATGATCTCCAGTGTCAAAGTGGATGGAAGGGGGGGGGGGGGGGGGTGAGCGCTGTAATATCACACTTATCATCTAAGCCAACCACACAGAGAGGTAAAGGGAGTGTCGACCTCCAAACAACAGCCTTTAAATGGCCTAAGGAAATATTCCACGCCACAAAATAAAGATCTGGTTTGTCCAACATCGGAAACTCACATCCCATGATAAATGTAAAATACGGCTTTTCCATCATCAAACCCAGCAGCAACCCTGAAAACTGTTTAGCCCTTTAGTGACCTAAATGATCAGTTTTGCTGTTCAGAATGGGAGCGCTTGCGAAAATTGATTGGTTCTCAATGAAAATGTTTTTAAGGTCTGCAGACAAGTCTATACTTAAACAAAACAATATAATTTAGTGAATGGAGCAATGACAAAACATCCAGGGCAGACCGCAGGATTGGATCCTTTTATCGTTTGTTCTTCGTTTGGCAATATCATGTTTGCAATACTTCTAAAAGTCACCTCTGCTGCTGGTATGACTCACAATGACAAGAGATGGACACAAAATATTTACGCGTGTGTGTATATATATATCCATAAATATGTAAAGAATTTAAAAGTCTGTGTTAGATGGAAAAAAACACAGCCTTTTAAATTTTAAAATGATTGCACATCTCCCAAGGTCACTGGAGACAGTGATACACAAGGTTGACTCAGCTGATGATCACTGGAGTTTTGTTCTCAAATAAATTTCAAAAGACACCAGATGAGGCAGAACATCTCCTATAAGTTGTTTTTTATAGGAAAAGTGACAGAAGAGAAAAGTTTTTGAAAGGAAGAAGTAAAAAACAAAACAAAGTGTGTTCAATCAAACATGCCCTAACAGCAAACTCTGATCTTTGGGTAAACAAAGACTTCATAAATCACACCTGACTTATTACTTAGCAACATCAAGAGTGAGCGATCACCAAAGCCTTCTCGTAAACACCTTGCTGATGAATTCACACTTGTGGGCGTTCCTGTCCGTCGCATTACGCAACAGACAGTAATTAGTATACGCAAATGGCAGATATGAATGTTAAGGCAATGACAACATAATGACAAAAACAACATGGAAAACACTTCATTAAATGTGGAAAAACCTAAATGTACAACAATCCCTCACCACTTTGCGCTTCACTTTTCGCGAATGCGTTACTTTGCGGGTTTATAATTGATGGTCTTGGTGTGCGGTGTATAACATGCAGCAACAAACAAGCTGGTGCGTCTTACATTTGCAATGACAGGTAGAATGTGCGAAGATTCCTGCCTAAATGTTAATAGTGGCTAATTGTTGTTGTTTTTTTTCCTATGGACTATGTAACCAGCATAGAAAAAAAAAAACTAGATTTCACATTAGTATGGGCGTATGCCGCCGTCTCAGCAGCACAGACTCTGCATGACTAAAACCCCACATGGATTAAATGATGCCATCGTGGAGTTTCCTTCACCATGATCTGTAAACAAACCCCAAATGTCCCACAATTGACATCTTTTTCCAGTGTAGTGTTAAGTGACAGTTAATATGTAGTGTTAGCCGGTAGCACATCAATACAGATTTCCAGGAAAACTGAATTACGGTTCACATCACATTTTTTAAAACTAAAAGTTCCTACATGTGACGGTCTCCTCTGCAGATTTGCATTTGATAAAACAGTTTGTGTTCTCCAAGTTACCTCAGTTTAAAAAAAAAAAAAAAAAAAAAAGCATGCACTGGACCATTTAAGTCGCACCTAACTAAATGTGGCGCCAGTGGTGGCCTGTTCTCAAGCGCACAATGTTCTGAGCTATAATGGATATGACCATCCACCAAAAACCATGAGCCTTCAACTTTCAACCACATGTGACATCCATCAGAAGCAACACAAAGCCTCTGCAGCATTAGACTGCAATACATTTACAGGCGCTTCTTCGCATGCATTTTACTTCAACTGTGATACAAGAAGAACGTTGGATCGGAATGAAAAATGCTGCTGTTTTCAATTATCTCCGATTGGACAAGTTTACTTGGGATATGTGGGGGAAGTACAACAAATACTACATCATCATTTCAGGAGGTTAAAACTCTGTAAAGTCACACTGGCTGGAGTGCTTTGAGGTAGACAGAAAGCATGACAGAAAACTTTCACATTATATACTCTTTAAAACAACAAGGTTCATACGCTTGAAAAGAATCTGCATGCAATTGATTTGTGGCCCAGACACTTGCTGTGACTCCACCTGAGACTTGACAAGGAACCTCTGATTTAGTGAGGGGGGGCTGCATTATCCTGGACCACAGAGGTTCGGAGATTGGAAACGCGGCTTGAATTCACTACAAATGGGTCAACACATCACACTATGTCAACTTCCCAAGTCAACAGCAGCATCAAAACATCAGCCAGCTGGAAACCATGGAGGGATGTGGCAGGGGTCATTTACAAGGCATGACTTTATAAATGGAATATGGCATCTGATCATTGTCTCAATGAGTCCTTTTGAGATACAGTACTTCCCACCTTGCCTCAGTGGCAGATTTTTTTTTAAATCTATTTCAAAGTCTCACATTGTTCTACAGAATTGAGATTTAAAAATATATACTTTTATGTTGCTAATTTCCAGTGTCTTTTGTCACTACTTTTCAAGTTTTAAAAAAAGTCTTTTTTCATGCTGCAAGATCAGGAGGTATTTTCAGCACACACACACACACGCACAATATATTCTCTATATATTTACTATATAATATATATATATATATTTTTTTTTTAGCTAACAAGTAAATATTGTGGACTTCATTTTAAATGAGAAGTAATTCAACTTTTTAACTCCAGATTTTCCTTTTAGGGGACAAAGGTGGAGGAACCGGCTAAGCACTACATTATCACATGACGAGTCAAGAGCAAGTAGCAAGGCAAAATGGAGTAGATTAGATTTAAGGTGGAAACTTAAAGCGGACAATGTGGCCCTACCAACAGTGAGGGAACTTTTACTATTCAGAGTTCAAAAATGGGCAATGGCGCTTAAGCCACAGTGCGCGGCGGTGCTGCCATTTAAAAGGTGGGGACAAAAGAGGAGAGGCAAAAGTCTCGGTTGACCTGGATCACCGGTACACCGTGTGCGATATGGTGACGGATTTGAAGTTGAGCTGATGGTTGGGCACAAACATGTGCTGGGGATTTTTCCGCGTGCACATGTCCTTGCCATACAAGCTCATGCAGGTGTCACATGACACCTTGGAGCAGTTGACGCAGGTGTGGGATGCGCCGGGCTTGTTGCAAAAGCCACATCGCGATCCTCCCATGCTTATGCGCTCGCCGCTGCCTCCTTTCGGTGTCGTCAAGGCAACGGACTTGCTTGGGAACAGCTTGGTGGACAACAAAGGTTTGTCCACCATGTGGGGGTGAGGGTGGGAGTGAGTGTGTGAGTGGGTCAGTGCAAGAGGGTGGGGGTGGAGATGCGAGTGGGAGTGCGTGTTTGAGTAGACCGAGAGCTTCTCCTTGACGGGAATGTAGCCGTCAATTGGCCGCGTGGCTTTGGGGTGGTACTCCTGCAGGCTACAGCATGGCGAGGGTTCGACATCATGACACGCAGCGCACAGGATCATGTCGCACCTCTGGCAGGAGGCCATCGTGGAGCAGCCCAGACCACAGCCCTGACACTTCACACTGCCGTGGGACTTGAGCAGCCAGCCATCTCGCGCGTCTCTCGGCTCTCTGGAAGGAGGCCGCGAGGGCGTTTGCCTCCCGCCGGTGCCACCGCCTCTCTCTGTGTACAAGTCAATTTCATCCAGCGACGAAAGGTGGTAGGATGTGTACGGATCGGCCTGCGAAGGTGACTGGTTGGGGAAGAAATCGGCAATGGGGCTATAGGAAGGAGGCGCCGCCACGGAAAACAGAGATACAGAGGTGTTGGGCCTGATGATTTCATCCTTCATATCCTCCTCGGTGTCCACAAATAGAGGCTCCTTCCTCAGACTCAATGAGGCTTTCAGGATCGGTTTGCTGACCGCTGCGTGCCAGTGACCCGCCCCATCTGTCACGTCGACCGACTTGGACGGCCGGCTACCTCGCCTCAGGTGGTGAGCGTGAGGCCTCTCGATATCGAGAGGCTGCACGGACAGGCGGGCCATATCCGCCCCAAGGCTATCACGTCTGCGGAGGGCCTCGGCGCAGCCGGCTGCGTCGTCCCTGCAGCCCTTGCGGAGTTCCAGGGCTTCCAACTCCGAAGCGGAACCGCGGGCCAGAGCCACGACCTCTCCCAGAAGACGACACTCCGCCTGGGCCAGGAAGAGCTCGAAAGCCAACTGGCGGAGATGAGCCGAGCCTCCCGGATGCTCCTGGAAGTAAAACTGTGAGTCGTGGTCACAGATGTAGCCGATTGTGCGCATCAGAGATCGAAGCTCTGCATCGGAGATGGCGGACTTCAGATGGTACACATACGGGCCAGTGAAAGTCTGAAAAAGATTGGACCAAAAAAAGTGGACATTCCATGAAATACAATAGCCCGGGAAGACGAATAAATTTGCAATCAATTATCTCATCTATTATTTTATTAATTGATTGAATAACATTTTCTTTCGCGTTCAAATATATTGCACAACAATACTGCTTATTAACTAATTATTTTTATTCATTGGGTAATGTTTAATGATGAACTAAAGAGAATATAAACCATTGAGGCTGAAATAAGAGAATTTGGACAATTACGTTAAAACAATGATCTAAACCATTCATCTATCCAAATAGTTCAGTTAATTTGCTGCTGAAGTAGCTGTTGATTAACCAGTGAATCCAGAAATAAGTTAGCAATTTAAAAATACATGACATAATAATGGACTTTACCTTAATGCATCTGAACTCTTTCTTCCAGGGGAAGAGTAAGAGGTTGGTGCATATGGTTTCCAAAGTGTGGAAAGCTCTCTCCAGGCTCCTAAGGTTGCCTCCTCTTTGGCAGCGAAGTGAACCCTCAACCACTTCATAAAAACGCACCATGCGGAAACGCTGTGCTGGATCTGGCTGGTAGGCCCCGAGGAGCGCCGTGGCTGTGGAAAGTAGGGCCTCGCTGTCCTTGTGCCTCCCGTTGTCCCCTTCATGCGAGTTTGCCATCCCATATTTTTCCCCTCCATCTTGAAGGCGCCTCTCCAGTGCCCCCACATATCGCCGGAACAGGTCTTCTTTTAACTTTGCATCCATTATATGCAGCAGACTAACAGTCAGCTGGTTTGCTTTTTGGAGAGTGCATCACTCCCTTTGCATAATCTGCACAAGGATGTCACACTGAAGCATCATTTTGGCGCAGCAGCACGCACTCAGTGATGATAACGTGGTGGGGGGAGTAGCGGAGAAACAAGACTCAGCAGCACATCATCTATACAAGAGATGGCGCTTTCAATTGTAGTAGCTCAGCTGCAGGCTGCACCGATGTCTTATTACGAACATCTCCAATCATGGCTCCAAGCCTGACCTGACACACAAACCAATGTTGTTTTAGATGAAGTCAGAACTTTTGCTTCACTGCCTGTTAAAGAAACGTTGATGTCCATCTGTTGGACGCCACATGTGTGGTGATTCCAAGTCTCATCAAGACAAAAGTCCCAATGGTGTGATTGTCCCGAGCAAGCAGCAAGCTGTAATGATACAGGGGAACATTTCAATGACACACACATACTAAAGTTACCATTGTCTTGACCACCTTTTGCACTAATTTACTGCCGATTGCACTAATTTGCACTCTTGTGTTAAGTGCTATTCAAATCGAAAGGGAAACAAATACATATCAAGATATTCATGTACACTCAAAAGTGAGCCCCATACATACATCATTGCTTTCATGAAGATGTCTAAGTGGGATGGCAACAAAAAAGAACTGCGTGGGCCATAAACTGAATGTTTTAACATGATTCTAACCGATATACTTACTATGAACGCTACGTGGTCAATTGCAGCGTGTTACATACAGGAAGAAATGGCACATTTGGCCTTCGCTCGTCTTGCGCTAATGGTGATCAATGTTATTTGTAACGATTGTGAATAATAATGCTCGACAGCATCAAGCAGCCCTAGTCTGTCTTTGCAAGAAAATTACAATTTGCTTTTAAACAATACGATCGTCCAAAGATTGGGAATTGCAGTCCACACACACACACGCACACACCAAACCCATCAAACATGAACTGAGGTGAACGAGCGAGAGATTGCGAGGTAGCGTATACGCTTTAGCATTTCGTACAATTGCTCCACCCATTAAATCACTATGATAAATTTACTTTGAATTCCGTACACGCCACCATATTTTTTTTCTCAAACCCGAAATGACCACGTACAGTGTGGCAAGAGCTCCCCCCACCAATGAACAAAATCAGTGAACGCCCATTTCACTGTAGCTGGTTAGCATTAGCCAGGGTATTCGTCACATCCAAATAAAAACCTTTTCTGTTTCATGTCACAACTGAGCATCAATAAATGTCAGAACCTGTATGATCACACTCAATTCGGGCTCAGTTGACGCTTGCAACATTTCATAACGATAGAGACCACCAGCAGCCCATCTTACCTTTGACAAGTGCTAGCCGTAGCTAGCGAAGCCTGCTCAGCTGTTGGAAAGTCCCATCAGCTCAGTGCGGAAGCGTACCACTGAACTACGTCATAAATCACGTGTTATTTCGAGAGCAGAACAGCGAGGAGGGAAGAGACGTTCCTCAACGGGGTGGGGAGAAAATACTACTTATTACACGTTATTCGTATTATAATTTAATCTTCCTTTTTTGTTTTTCAAACTACTAAATGCTCAGTGGGACATGGAAACTGAACATAACAGAATTGAACCTTGCACCTCTGAACTGAGGCAGGCGTGCTAACCAGCGGGTCATCATGCCACTATCTATCATTTGTTTTTCAAAGAACATAAAATGTGATGAGTCATTTTATTCACATCTCCAGATTTATTTATACGTATATGTCACACTGTCACTGAGCGAAATCGATTCCATGTCACAAGTCAGGCAAGTGAGCGGCCTACACCATCGGATGTACTACTACTATACTATTCTGTTTATAGAAGAATCATTTGATAAGGGACTGCTGTAATAGATACACAAAGTGAAATATGGAAAATACATGGATTAATACAAATGTATTAAATATATTCTGAATCAACATTTTTTTGCTTTTCAATGTTGAATAGAATATAAAAGAATAGGGCTGGCAAACAATACAGTATGAGCACTATAAAATGGGATAAAAGGAACAATGGATCACATAAAATTCTAACAATACCTTGAATAGATTAATGTACAGATTTATACATCAATTACCTGTATTAAAAGGAACAACAGATAAAAATCATGACAATGTCTTGAATAGATTATTAATGTGTTAAACATCAACGTATGAGTGTATATTTATGTATGCAATGTGTAGGCTTTTATTTTTATTATGACGTAGCGTAAAGCTAAGCTTGAGCGTTATCGTGAGATGACGATGGCAGTAGGCTCCGCCCCCGTACAGGAGCGCATATGACGGGATCACGTGGTTGGTAGCAACCGAACACAGTGAAGAGAAAAGAGATGGCGATGCTCGGCGGCTTCAGCGCGACACAGCACAAGAAAAACGTCTCTGACGCCAACAGCGACGTGTCCGAGTTTATCTGTCCAGTTTGTCTCGAGATATTCGACAGTCCCGTCACAACACAATGCGGCCACACGTAAGTACTTCTTTTTGTCTCCATCTGACAGCGATTCGCTTTGACATAGTCTACCATTAGCAAAGCGTGGTTTTAGGGGGAACGATTTGAAAAGAAAATGGTTGTTTAATCGTCTTATCTGCTCGTCCTGTCCACACTTTGGTTGGCCCCTTCTGTTTCTTTTTGAAGGCCCTTGAGGCACAATGCTGACGTGCGTGACTGTTGAAACGGTTTGCGTTCGTCCTCGATTTTTTTTTTTTTTTTTTTAAACCCACGCCTATGTATGCTACGGAGTAAACAATGAGGGAAATAACTTATTTCACCATGTCTTTCTAACCTTTCTTGAGACTAGAGTTAGATCACCTTAACTTATGTCCATTTTTTTGGTGTTACGCCGTCTTGGCTATTTAGCAAAATTGCTGCTGGTTTGCTCAGTATCCGTTTTGTTTACATCAAAACAGACTAAGCATGGGAGTTGTAGTCCTTTTCCTACTGTGTCAAGACTACAAGTATGTGGCTCTTAACAGTCTGTGCGCAAAAATGAAACTAGCCTTAACATACAAGTTCTAAGTGTTGGGTCACTATAAAGTGTCTTCATTAGAATCACTCTGTACGGAAAAGGATTAGGGCCAGTGAAGAAAAAAAGGGGAGGGGTGACTTTAAAGTGACTTGAAAGTCAGAATTCTGAGAAAAAAAAAAAAAGAAGTCTCACTCCAAAGTAAGAATTCTGACCTTAAAATTAGAATTCCCACATTAAAGTCAGAATTCTGAGAATAAAGTCAGAATTCTACGATGCGGCCCGTGACAAAAAAATGAGTTTGACACCCCTGGTCTAAATAGTCAGAGGATGAACGTGTTTCTTACTTCTGCTACATTGTATTCGTTTTAAGCTTGTTGTTTTGGCTTGCCCCTGTACACCAACTCGTAAGTGGTTAGCACCACCGTGCCGCCGATTGGTTAGCACGTCCGCATCATAGTGCAGAGGTTGTCGGTTCGATTACGGCTCCGGCCTTCCTTTGTGGAGTTTGCATGTTGGCATGTTCTCACGTGGGTCCCTCCAGTTACTCCGGAATGGTGGTGATGCATTATATTTATACTTTTAACCTTATTGGCCACACCTCCCAGCTAACCTTTGTCACAACGTACAGTAATTAATTTCCAGTTCTGGTTGCATCACATGGATATTATCGCTATTCAGTTTCATGCCGTTTCAGTTAGACCTCTGTGAAAAATGTACTCGATTAATGCAAGCTTTTATTTCTGGTGTTTCACATTTTCATGTCTATTTTTGCTTAGCAATTAGCATGGCTTCTCTGTCTTCTGTGTAGTTTACATCTTGTCATCCTTTCATGAGAATGATACTTGTCAGAAGTGCAACGTATTTACTGTCATGAATCGATGATTACTGACTTTGGAGCGACTCCTTAATTGATTCAGCTGCATTAGCTAGTCAGCCGAAGCTCATTGCAGGCTAGCTGGTACGGTGCAATTAACATCCGATATTACCCAAACAGTGGAAAGAGAGGAGGACAGGCGACTGTTGATGATGGAGACATCAATGTTTTCTTTAAGATTGATGTGCCAATGTCTGTTATTAATCGGTCTTTCTTTTCTCCTCAGATTCTGCCAGAGCTGTTTGCAGAAATGTTTGCGTCCACAGAAACCCGCGTGTGCCGTGTGCCGGGCCGCGCTCGGCCATTGCACTAAAGCCGTGGAGCTCGAGGCCCTTATCCAGTCATCTGTGGCAGCGTGCAAGGGGTGTGGAGCTCAGGTATGTTTTGGTTGAATTGTGAATTTAAACTTTCAATCTGGCCTAACTAGTTTGCGGTGTACAGTGGAACCTCTGTTTTGGCACCCCCCAGAACAACAAAAGTAAAACCAGCACACACCTGACATTTTACCAGCTGGTCACCAATGACATCCATTTAATTTCTGAAATTTGACTTTGTGGCAGTTGTTCCAAATATTGTTAATCTGGAGTATAACGCAAGTGTAGACGTGGATGCGTTTCTTATTCTGAAGGTGTGCCTATCAATGTGTTGTCTTTCTCTTTAGGTTGCCCTTTCTCAGATGAGACTCCACACAGGTGCTTGCCCAAAATACCAGGAGTACATTGAGGAAGGAGTTAGAACCACTGCCCAGAGCCAGCCTGCTATCATCAGGTCAAGAAATAACACAAAGCTGTCCAAAATACCTCTTTCCGTGTCTTCTACAAGGCGTAATAAATTGATTTAATGGCGTTTCAGCACCGGTGGGATTAATTATATCTTGCCATAAACAAATTCGAAGCCTTCAAGGCAAGTTAGAGATTCACTGCCACCGGCAGGCAAATGCTGAAAGTTTGTTACAAACAAAGCCACCATTATGCAAGGACTTTTGCAGAGAAACCAACCTGTTTGAAGAGGAAGTACAAAACAACACAAATAAGAGGCCACTGATGCATTCTACCACTGGTAGCTAAAGATAAAATTCGCCTTAGTGGAATAGACAAAATTGTGCTGCTCCTTCTGTTGTGCGCCTCGTGGCCACCTGGGGGCAGCATAGACATACGGCTATACTCTCATGGATGGTCTGAGCTCATCCAGTAAGATCCGATAATTTTAGTTGTTTTTGAAATAGAATATCTCATATATGCCTGTGAGTTATTGTTCAGATAGGTGTTGCCTTAAGGGTTGCTTGCGTTCACTGCCAACATAACTAGTTTGTATCATAATTTGTTCGCAAGCCATAGCGGCGTGGGAAAAAAAATGGCCAAACCTGTAAGTTGGCTTATTTCAATTTGATCAAAACCACACACAATAGCATTTAGATCCAAGTCAAACAAGGAAAAGGCAGCATGACCTAATTACTTGCTTGTATCTCTACAGCCCAGTGCCAAATCGTTACACTTTTACCTGCCCTTACTGCAACTGCCAGAACCTCGATCAAGACGGCCTGGTTGAGCACTGCACTTCGCAGCATGCCCGCGATGCACGACAAGTGGTGAGAAGTCCTTTTCACGATACCGCATCGCCTGCAGCTTCTGCAGGGCCGAAACTTGATTTATCATTCATGTCCCGGTCTAGGTATGCCCCATCTGCGCCTCCATGCCGTGGGGGGATCCAAACTACCGGAGTACCGATTTCTTCCAACACCTGAAGATCAGACACACTTTTTCTTATGATACCTTTGTTGTAAGCTGCTGCTTTTGCCGTGCCGGTCATCATGTCAACTCCAATCAAAACAACATGCTTAACAAACCATACCTTGTTTTGTGCAGGATTACTCTACAGATGAGCACACAATGATCCAGGAGGCTTTACAGCGCTCCCTTCTGGACAACTGAAGTGTGTAGAAGAAAAATCTGGAAGAGGAAATCGGCACAAGGGAGGATGGGCATGCGATGTCTTAAGAAGGCAGAGTAGCACGCTATGGTGGGGTCATGAAAAAGGTGGATGGTTATGAGATTGTATCCATGAATATAAAGGTTAATATGACCGAAATAAACCGTGCGACACACTTGAAGAGCATATTGTCTGGTTTAGGTTTGTTGTTGGTGTCATCTCATATCCTCCTACCCAGTGCAACCTATTGAATATTTACTAACCAACAGAGCAATTCACTAGTTCATGGCCTCGTGTCATCAAACCTCTGATTTGCAAACCATGTTCCTTGTCAATGCAAGGTTAGGGTACTACCAGTAGTAAACCTGGCTTCACTGAAGAGTTAACATAATTTATGGCAATTACACACAGAGTGGTTCAAAGGGTAGGGTGAGGAGGTTTTTTTTTTTTTTTAACATTTTGTGTATTTGGATTGAAATGAGAGGGTCCAACTCAGATGTTTTCTTCTATCACAGATGTTTTCTCCCTTTTCTTTGAACATGTTGGTAGATCTTTTTCCTCCGTTGTAGAACTATAGGGCTAACAATTCACTCAACCAACTTAATGCAAGTGTGCCGTACTGGCATCCAACTTAATTTATTTTCCATGAGGCAAATCTTTGTGCATGTATTTTAGCCACTTGAGGGCAGTAGCGTCTTACAGGCCAGTGGACAGTTGAAACTACTACTACCGTACTTATCTGTGCTCTACTGCTGCTCTTCAAATGATTTCCCTTGAAGTAGTCCGACTACAACATATATACACGTGCAGTTATTGGACTAGCAGAATAACATCGCTTCATGTGTGAAAATCGGCTCGCACTCTATTATTGCTGATTGTTCTGAAAAATTGAAAATAAAAGGCCAGTTTTGAGCTTCCCTTATAAGTGACTGCAGATTGTTACATGATTATTTCAGTTTAATGTCATCTGATGTCAATAATACCTGTCCAACTTTTAATGTGTTTTTTCTTCTCTTTGCTATACACCTGTTTTCCAGTTACTTGTATTCTAAACATATCAAGCGATTGTAGTCACTGCACACTGCACAATAAACCCAGATGTAGCTGTAGAGCTTTGTGGATTAAATGACTTGAATAGTCAGCAGTCTCCATTCAAATTTTGTTATATATGTTAAATGTCTGACCCTTCTATAGGTATGACTACTTGCACAATCTACACAAACACACACACACACACACACAAAAAGGCTCGGGGGCCACATAAAAATACCTGATTCAGATGATCAGTTTATCCTCACGTTCTGCCCCCTCTAGTATTAGGTTGCCCATCACTGAGTCCATCAATAGGGCTGTGAATCTGAAAGAAAATGCACAAAATAAAGTTTTCACATTTTTTCCCTTTTAACCACCAAGATATTGAACATTTTCCAATGGCTAAGTCACGTGCCTGATTTCATTCCAACAGAGCACACCTTCCATTTACTGAAGGCCGCAAGATCCACAAGCAAACAGTGAATTGTGCATTTTCTGGGTGGACACTCAAGTTGCTGAAGATTTCCATTTCATAAACTAATAAATATGATGCTATTTACATTCATGTCACTTAGTATTAGCCCAAGTCCCCAGAAATGGCTGCAAATCTTGATACATCTGTAAACTTTGCACTTGTACCTTGATTGTTTTTCTTCTAATCTATTGTGGCACGGTAATGAGTCAAAAATCATAAAAATTCAGCCTTTGGGACCTAACTGCCTCAGACAAGCGAGTAGAACTCGGGGCAGTGCTGTCATACCAACAAATATGTTGCATTGTATTTATTGCACGCAGTTGTGCTAAACATATGATGCAACTTGAGCCCTTTGGTGTGTGTTGTCTATGGGGAAAGGAAACCCTCTCATCTCCGTTCTATTCCATGCAATTATCTTAGCTAAATGATATTACACTTTCCCACCTAGCTCTGCAG
Organism: Syngnathus floridae; assembly: GCF_059516105.1. Taxonomy (NCBI): domain Eukaryota; kingdom Metazoa; phylum Chordata; class Actinopteri; order Syngnathiformes; family Syngnathidae; genus Syngnathus; species Syngnathus floridae. The sequence goes on along the minus strand of NC_142414.1, from coordinate 11,556,684 downwards.
AGAATCTCACACGCCCAACTTCTTGATGTAGCCCCCCTTTCTAGTTTTGCTCTCGGCAGATAGAGAGGAGACGTTTGCTGTGAGAGAACTAACGAGATACTCCAGCGCTCCTGGGCAGGAAGGAAGTTGAGCCGAAAAACATGGCAGCGAGAAGTCTTTCTTGTCTGTTTGGTGGCGGAGCTAAAAATGGAGAAGGGAGACAAGGTAGGGAATAGGCAGGAAAAAAGGGAGAGAAGTGAACACATTGAATAAAAATTTCATAAAGTTCAGTGTGCGGTGTCTTTGATGCAAGCCTTTGCTACTGTGCGGAGTCTGCAGGCTCTGTGGAGGCAGCAATTAATGCTACATGTAGCCGGAGGCCTGCTGCGAGAGGTGTGCCCCCTCCCCCCCTCAATCGTGTCGCATCGTCACTCTACATCCAGACACCCTGCCTGAACCGACCTTTTGTTGTCTTAATGTTGACACTCCTCAGCCATTCCCACACACCTTGGACTTGCAACCAGAACAACACTGTGTTGATGTAACACATTGGCGCCTTGAGATATGAGTGACCTGACTTTTTCAAGAAATCAACCGTCATTAGGGCACTTTTTTGCTTTGACTTGCGAGCGGAAACGTCAGACATGAGGACTGCGTGGCGGCAGAGATCTGATCAAAGTGAAGGGCTACCAATTTGCTATACAATCTTGGAAAAACAAATGTGCTCACACTACCTTGAATTATGACTATTGATAGTGAAGTCTGCTTTTGGCCCAAACTCAGCTCGGATTGTTATAGATAACTGAGGGCTGAATGGCATTTTAAAGTGGGAAAATAATGAGATCAATGGAAAAAACTATGCTTGATAAGGTAAATGCTTATTGGGCCGGATTACTGATCATCGTGAGCCGTATGTGGCCCACAGGCCCTAATGTGAGAACCTCTGTTCTATATGCAGAAATTGTGACGAGAATCCCCTCAAATGCCAGAAACTTCTCCGCATGTTTCTTTTCTTGTAATTTTGCTGAGCAGGTATCTGCCACGAGGATACAGGCCTTGTGAGAGGAGCGCTGGGAGTTTGTTAACCGCAAAATTCCTCAAAGTCAGGAGAAACAGGAAGAGCGGGAATCTCGCTACCCGGGCGTTGCAGCGAGGCAAGTTGGTCCTCTCAAATGTTTGAACAGAAAGTGCCAGTGGCTTCCCCGACTTCAATACAGGATCTGAACCAACTCATCTTCCGCTTTTAAACTCTTAACAGCCTCACCGCCCTCCACACACATGTACACACCCACGTACAGTAAATTGCTAACTCACAATTAAGTAACCAGTCCTAACTTGGATTGAAAGTCCTTGAGCCAAATTGCCTCTGTAACAGATAAAGTGCAACTTGTGTGGGTATTTGCATCACGTTTCTTTCAAATGTGACTCCTGTCAGTAACATGCAAGAGGTCAAATATCGTTGAATTGAATTCTGTGAGGGAAATAAAAAGTTTAAAGTACCTGAAAAGTTTTTTTTAAAAAACCTTGCTACTGCAAAAATGTTCTCCTAGAAGTGAAAATGAACATCAATGATTCATACAGCTGTCAAGAGGATTGCTAATCATTATATCCCTAGTTATTTATTTATTTGAGACCTGCACTGCCGCTGTACTAATATTTGAAAGTTGAGTCCTCTAGGGTGTAAATAAAAGTGGTGGTGTGGGGAGGGGGCAACGTCCCATGTGGAAAAGCGGGCCAAGTGAGGCGAATGAGTCCAAGTTTTAGTCCCCCTCCCTCTCTGTACCCCAGCAGGCCCGGCAAGATGTGCATATATGCGGGTGGAAGTGAGCGAGCCCTGCAGCTATTATTCTCCCATTAATTTTTCCATTTGAAATCAAACCTCAACGGGCCTTCATGGGGGAGTCAGAGGAGGGGGAGGAGAGGACGAGAGTGCTGATAACCTAATCAGAGGGGGTTGAACAAATGTTGGTTGTAGCGGCCTGGATGTCCAACAGGGGAGGCCATTTCTCTTTCTAATGAAAACCTCTCGAGTTGCTAGAAAGTATTGCCTCTCCCTCCAAAGTGGTTTGGTAAATAACCGGAAACCAAGAAAACATTCCCAGGCAAGTATAGATGAGGAATTTGGGAAATATATGTTTGGACATGTGTCAGTGGAATTACGTGGATACAAATGGAGCAATTGAAGGTTTCTTTGGTCATCAAAGGTCATGGAGGGAAACTAATCGACACACTAAGACTGTAAGTCTAAAAGTGTGGTATGAGTACACACACTTTCCAGTGTTATGTGAAAGAATAGTTGAATTAAATACGAATAAAATGTGCGATATTACAAATCAACATATTACAACTCCAGCTTTTTAAAACATAAAATTTAGAAGAATTTTTTAAAAACTTTTTATGTATAGTATATATTTTTTGCTTTTCAAATTTAATTTTTTATGTACAGTTCCGTTGTATTTAACTTTTAAGTGCAGCAAAATAAATTTGCACTATCTTTAAGAACAGTAAAAAAAATTAAAATGAAATTTGACATCACTTTAATTTGCAACCAATGTAACTGAATCAATATTTAAGTCCTCGTTACCTCTGCCTCATTTTCATGAACACGTAAGCATAATGTTACTTGTTGATGGTACTTGGAGAGTTACGTTTTTTTTCTTTTTTTAATTTTGTAACCACCAGTGTACTCTAATACTATGATAAAAATTGTCATTATTTGGGAATTGTGTTAAAATGCTTTTCTTTCATTATTGTTAATTTCAGCAGGAATTCAAAACATGTTGTGATGTCTGGATGTGATGGAAAAATCCACAGTGCATGTATAAACTGCCTGGGGGGGCTGTATAGTCCAGGTTCATTCTACAGTATTTGTATAAAATCGATCTGATTTCACCAATCTATTTATGCTATTGCAGTTTATTTCTTTATTCATTTAAATTCCAATTGATGTCTTTATTTTATTATTATACACCTTCTGCCTGAGGTATTCAGATTTCTGCTGATTAGCCAACTTCTCAAATCCAGCCTCACATCTTACACGTTTTCATTGACTTGAGGAAGACCTGTTGACCTCCATTCCTCCAGATCCACTATACACACACCCATGCATGCACACCACCTCAATGGGTCTCCTTCAATTCCAATCAGCACGCTCCATCCTGCTTTCCCAGTCTTTCTTTGCAAAAAAACGCCAGCGCTTGCTAATCTGTCAATCACAGCTTGTGGTGTTGACGGGGGCCCATGACGGTGGGCCCCGCACCTCCAGCGGCTTGCAGCTCAGAGAAGCTCGATGATTAACCAGGCAGGTACCGAGTCAAAGTGCTGACAGCAGGAACATACTGACAGCTGATTTGGAAGACAATGGTCCCTCTCCCTCTATTTAACTTGTCATGCCAGTCAAAGCATCTTTTCCAGGAACCCAAGTGGTAATATCTTAAAAGATGCAAGACGAAGAATTTTATTGGCAACGTTTCATGACAAAAAATGTCACAGCACACCACCAAACCAAAATGGGACCAAGAGTGCATTTACTCAAATAATGATGCCATTGTCTTAATTTACCAACAATTTGTTTGGTGTGAAATGTGTGGCTGTGTAAATGTAAAAACTTGACTTGACTATTTTCTTGTACAAATAGAACCAGGTGGGTGTGCAGGTTAACTGGACCTTCTGCCTTCAGTGAAAGAGCATTTACACTCAAATCCATAAATATTGTGACACAGCCAAAATGTTCATACTGTAAATATAACCACAGTCAATTTGAAATGAAACGAACAAGATGTGTTTTAGCTCCAGCTTGAAATTTAGAGTACGTACAGCCAAATCAGTTGTATGAAGGGACTGGAAGTAACGGAGCAATTTGCTGCTCAACTGTTCCGGGGCCAGGTGGGCATCGATGGCTGCCAATGGAAGAAGAATTTTGAATTAGGCAATGTGATTATCTGGGCAATGACTCAAAACAGTTTTTGAGGGCGAGGAAGTGGAATATTTTGCAACGACCAGGTCCATCACCTGACATGCATTTTACTTGCTGATCTTGTTTTACATTCAAAAAGATCACACTCATGTCCATTTCCCAATATTTATGGACCTGACTGTCGTCGTTCATCCTGTCACTATACAATGCTGGCACGGATAGATGAAATAAAACGACACTATTTTTAGTCAATAAACAATCATTCTCAAACCACACCTGACGATGTCTCTCGGCATACTAATGTGACCGGTAATCACTACTCTAACACTTTCCAATTATTAACCGCGCCTGCAGTGTACCATTCATATTGAAAAACTTTTTCCCTCCCTCCATTTCCTGTGTTTTGTGTCTTTACAGGAAGGAATGGACGACGCCGGCACATCTGTCAGTCAAAGCCCAGCCCTCCATAGTCAGCCGTCCATGCAACTTCACTGGATCCAGCACCTCCTCAGCTCAATGAGTAACTAACCTGCAGGTATTGAATCAAACTGCTGACAAGCAAGGGGAGGGGAGTGGAGGGCTGGCGAGACGAGGACTGTGTAGGTGGATGTGAAGAAAGCTACAAAGGGAGCGAGGAGGCTGGGGATGACAATCACGTCATTTTGTGGCCCACCTTGGTGACGTAACCTTTAACTTTGCAAAGAAAGATGGCTCCTTTCCTGTCCATCCACTTCCTCCTCCCCTTCCCACTCTAAATGGGCACCTTTTGATGGACTGTCCCTCATCTCGTCTCCTTAGATGCGTGTCGTCAGCGCTGCCATCACTACCCAGCTAAACATTAATGACTTTCTCGCCTGACAAGTGTTGGCGGGACAAAAGGGAGGTGAAAGGGATACTTGTGGACAAACCAAGGGATGAAAAGGAGAAGTGATGGCTTTATCTGTTTGACAGGTCCTCTTTTGCCTCTCTGAACTTGCGTATATGTATTTGTGCCATCAGCAGATTCTTGGCTCCGCATGATGGTTTTATTGCCCTGTTTTTCCTCCCCTCTTTGGAGACGGACCCCCTTTGTACTCTCATTGCCCCTCATCCTTCCTACTGGCATATCTGACATTCCTTCAAGTGTCTGTGCATGGCGGTGTGTGTTTTTATCAGCATTTGTGGGCTCACGTGTGCTTCCCTTGGACATTTTATTTTTGTGTGTCTTAGAGAAAGCATCCTGGACTTTGATGCTGCTGCTGGCACTGGTGATGGGGGTAGGGTCACGGGAAGAGATCCCAGAGGGACGTCCTGTGAGCCGAGAAGAGGAGGGAAAGGAGAAACAGCATAGTCTGTTGATCGGGATGTATGAGGAGGAATAAAGTGAAGATTCAGCAGAGCATAGCGATCACCAGATGCTGGCTTTAATCCCCAATAATGTTCTGCCAGGCTTACTGGAGCTGCTGTCTTCAGTTCCAGTTTGTTCTTGAGACCATTTTCAGTTTGGTCATTTTAGGTGCACGGTCAATTGGATGCTGGCTAATGCTCCTTGGTTGCTTTCACAGTATTCTTGCTTCATTGTCCAGTTGCATTTTAAGTGCCATCCAATGAGTTCTGAATCATTTGGCTGAATATGAGCAGATAATATTGCCTGACAGAATTCATTACACATCCACCATGTACACTTCCAGCTCCTTTAGTCAAATCTTTGGACACTTGTGTGTCCTCCAACCAAGCAGAATTCCTTTACTGTAGAGCCACAGGCCTCCTGTGGTGAAGCTACCCACTCGCCTTACGTCTCCCCAGGCAGCCTCTATCCTCCTCGGGTTCTCGAAGCAATGATTAACTTTGGTTCTGATCAATGCTTTTGCTGACTCTGATTCATCACTGGCGTCTTGCAGCTGCCATGTAAAGGAAGCGTCAACTCTGTGCTACTGGTGACAGAGCATACCCTCTCCATCAGTTACACAAGGGTGCACATGCATACACAGGAGGTGGCCAGAATAACAGACGCATGTGACAATGCCATGTAATCTAGCTTTTTGATGGACACACTACAGTTTGAGTTATTGTACATCAGGGGTGTCAAAGTCATTTTTGTCACGGGCCGCATCGGAGTCATCGTTTCAACGTCTTCTATAAACAATATAAGTAGGCTTCAAAACAAACTGATGATTGTTTGAATATTTTAAAAAGACAAATGATAATAAAAATTACAAGCAATGTCTCTATTTTTTTAAAGTGAAGACAATTTGTAATTTTAGTAATGACATCGATGCAAAATTTGTCTTCGCGGGCCACATAAAATGATGTGGCGGGCCGTATCTGCCCCCCAGGCCTTGAGTTTGATACCTATGTTGTAGATGCTTCTTCTACTATGTGCTGCTACGCACGATATCCCAGATCCGTCCATCCTCTTGTCAATCTAGCCCATTACTAAACGACAATCTGTGATTTTGTTTTTGCAGTAAGTTCTTCTTGCTGCAATATCACTGATAGATGGATGTAGAGAGAATGAGATAAATATAGGGAAAAAAGCAAAAGGAGGAACTAAGAGAAAGACTGACATCGCTTGTCACCCACCGGTGCTTTACCTTGACAGCAGGGGAAGCCCTGATTTCCTGAAGATGACAGGAAGCACAATGGCTGGGTGTTCTGTCAGCACATCCTTCTCACACGGCCCGGTTAATGATTCTGCAGCCACAGCCGAACTGGAGAGCGAGATGAACCCAGGGAGCCACGAGGAGGAAAAGGAGGTGGAGCGGCTGGCATTCTCCTACATTTGAGGTGTCATCACAGCCGCATTAGGAATGATGGGTTGTTTTTGTCATTTTAATTACCCTCAATCTGAAAATTTCAAACTCCCACCATTTGTTAATGAGGCGGAACAAAAAGAACATGTCACACATGTTTAGCATTCAACCACACTGTTAGTCATAGAGCTAATATGACACTGAATGAATGAATGAGTCTTGTACATTCTCAACACTAAGGAAGACAATTTGGGAAAATATTTTAAGTTGAGAGAGCTCAGGAGACTGCGTTGACCTCGGCCTTAACAGAAAGGGAGACAGACCAGGTGAGGCAAGTATAGGTAGATGACGAAGAAACAGCAAGAGACAACAAGACAACAAGAATTCGCTGAAATGCACCACGGGATTCTGGTTAAATAATAATATAAAGGATCATTTAAAAAAATTTAGCTAAAAGAATTGGCTGAAATGCACCACAGGATTCTAGTTAAAGGATAAGGATAATTTCAAAAAATATTGGCCAACGATCCAGGGTACTCATCGGCTGCCGGGTATCCTCACAACCTGACAGCATTTTGCATTTCAAAAGTTACATTTATAAAGTATAACAAGTATTTTTTAGGAAGGGGACCGTGTGTGTTTGGTGGTGGGCCCTAACAGCATATAATGAAAAACTCGGCTTTGCAGATTTCATTTATCGGGGGCATTTTTTTTGGAATGTAACCCCTTCGATAAATGAGGGAACACTGCATAGCTTTTGTCCTGGAGCTTTTGATGCTCCCTATATATAGCACGCTATACATACACCATATTGCTTTTGTAGCGTTCATATCTGTTTCATACATATCAATACATCAATCCATTTCCTCTACTGCTTTTCAATTGTCTCCCTGGAGACTGCGCCCTAAGAGTTGGTTCAAGTATTAACCCACTGCTGCTTAACAATATTACTGACTTGTTGTATGGATCAAAGTTATCATGTCGAGGACAACAGAGCCTTTCTTGGCCTGTACAGCCTGTCCACTCTGTCTTAAGCAGCCCATTCAGAGAAGCCACCCAGAGTAGCACTTCAGACGCTCCTACAACACATTTCCCTTTGGTTTTCTCCTCCTCCTACTACTTTTCGGCACTCCTTCCTTCATACACGAACGAATCATCTAATTCCACCTGTGACCCTTTTTTTCGTGGCCTGTGCACCCCACGTCCTTCTCTATCTGTCCATCCATCTTGCCGTCTGTCACCTGGCTGAGTAATCACATGCACATTTGATAAGGCTAGTTAGGTGGGTCATAAAAAGTTGATGCTTGTGCTGTTGGAGCCTCATTTATTATCCGTGCTAATGTAACAGTATGGAGTGGGACAAGAGCGAGATAGGAGTGCAAGAGGTTGTGGGGAGAGAGAGAGGCAGAGAGGCCACCGCATTAAGAGATCATTACCCGTCTATATGCTGTGTCCCTTGCTTTCAATGCTACATAGTAAGTCCTCTTTATGCTTTATGGCTTGGATGATGCCAGAGCTTTCTGTATTTAAGTGTTCCATAGCCACTAAGAGTTCAAGATGCTTATAGTACAGGACGCAGTTACCATTGTCTAACCGCAGAACTATTGGCTGAAGCTCTAATGCTTGCTTCTCCACTGTTTACCTTACATTTATGTGCATGCATTGGCTTTCAGTATGCATTATATAGTGTATGGTGCAATTAGAACAGCTGTAACAAAAACATACAATAGCTGCTTGTATTGGTGAGTGATATGCATAAGTCGGAACTCAGGATGTCTTTATTTAGCCTATTTTTGGAATGTTCTCACACAACACACATTAGATTTTGCCTCAACAAAAGCTACCTACCCTGGAGACTGCCAAGCTTAAACATGTCCAACCTCTCGTAGTGAAATATCAAATATTATTAAATCTTTCAAAATTTCAAAATATATTTGTTCAGTTTTCTAACCGACGTGTTCGGCAAAGATCCTTCATGTTCTCATAAAACCAGAAATATCCACCCTGTCATTTTCTACCCTGTCAGCAACCTCACATTGCTGTTTCTGTATGGTATGCTTGCAATTAATTTAGTCTGATCAATATGCTATTTGAATAAGGTAATATCTACCAATACAAAGCTCATAACCTTTTTTTGCGTAAAATGGAGCCACCTCCATGTCAGTCGTTACTGGATGTGTATATTGGTTATGTTGATTGGGATTTTTGCCTCAAAAGCGCAACCAATAAGAAAATATTGGAAGATATAATGTTAGTTTGCAATCCTCCCATGAAATTTTGCAAGATAATATAATACGCACAAAACTATAAGAGCAAACTCTCCACTCCCATTGTCCAAGGTACTGCAACCAAACATCAGACATTCTGTGAGGGGGGCATGATGGGAACAAACAGATGGTGTATGGGCACGTATGAGTGTGTTAGTGCAAGGGGAAAGATCTAGGGGGGTGCAGAGATCGTGATAGATTGGCCTGGGAGAACTACGATGCAGATCCACTCATCACGATTGATGTTCTGCCATTTTGCTTTAAGTGCAATTAAATTGGCCCCTGTGTTAAAAAGCTGGCTGAGGATGAGATTACGCTACATTTCCCTTGCGTTTTCCTTCACCTGCACATCCTTTCCGTACCTCCTTGCAGCTTTCTGTCTGAGCTTTCCTGGCATGATGCACAACTGTCCATAAGCTTGGACTTTTTCCACAAAGCCTGCATAGTAGTTTAGAAATCGATGCACCCGAAAAGTTGTAATGACTTTCTGGTTGTTGCCATACCGCAGAATTGATTACTTGTACATTAGTGCACGTTAATGTGTAATAATGTATTGTGATTACTGAGACAGGCAGAGAGGAAGTTAAACGTCTTCATGTGGAATTTATACAAATAATAGGAAACAAATGGACACATTGACTCTATCGATACTTAATCGATCTGCCCGGCGGCATTATATACCATTCCTCATTTTCACTGAATTTAACCTAAATCTTTGTGTTGTTAAGTAGGAGTTAGTTGATGTGCTACTGACGAAAAGGCCATTAACATTAAAACTCCTCTCGGACATACAGAAATGTCCAAAATTTCCATTAAAGTCCATTTCTGTTATTGTGATTTGCATATTGCCTTTCAAACACACGTTTAAAAAAAATCCATAGATATTTTGCAGGACTCACTACAGACTATTTCAACCGTTGTAAACAGTGTGATGTCATTTATGGGTATTGGCTAAGAGGCAAAACAATCCACTAGGCTACGCTGAGGAGTGTCTGAGTTGAAATCCTCCTCTTACAGCTTGGCCACTTTATTATGTCCTCAATTTTCTCCTAACTGGAAATATTTGCAATCATTCAAATTAAATGTCGATCACAGTCCAATCCATCTTTCTGCGTGTCGGTCTCCGTCTTGCTGCGAGCGTCGGTTACCTCTATCAGAGTCACGTTGTTAACCTTGTGTCAACAGTGGCGCAGGGCCTATTTGGGCACACTTGATGGATGGGTCTTGGTGGACTTGTCCCATATTATACACGTCAGCTGAGAGAGGTGCAGCACGCGTGTGTCACAGACTCCACCCACATATGCAGGCTCACGTGAGCTTGTCACTGTTGTGCGCCATGAAAACACGTTCAGGCCCAAATGGGTGGAGCTCTGACCCCACAATGAAAAACTTTTTTTTGTTGTTAAATTGACCCATGTCCTTTGCATTAACTGCAAGCACCTCTCAAGGAAAAATTAGCTCTGCAAACTTCTATTGTGAAATTTTGTATCTAAGCTTTTTCATTGTAATTTTGCTTGATACTAGGTGATAGCTGTTGTTTAATGGTGTGGAATTATTTGTAATATAAATATTAACAAAGGTGTCCTTGTCACCTACAACTGCTGCTTCTGTGACATGTTTGTTTGCATCTAAAAAAAGTAATATTAAATGAATGATAACTCCAAATGTAAGCTTTTTTTTTGCATCCTATGGAAGCAAGGCTGTTGTGGTTGGTGCCTCTATGTCATTAGATGCAATCATTTAGTGAGTTTCTGTTTTGTTATTATCTGTCTTTTTCTACCAAAACTGCATCCGGTTTCATCACCATATGGTTCAGGGGCAGAGATGGCATCGGCACATGACTGATCACTCGTCAATAACGTGAGTTCATGCAGCATCATTAGTCATCAGTGCTGTCCTGTCACTTCACACAGCTGCTCGCCATCTCTTCCTCCTCCTCTCTTTCTTGTTTTTCTCTTTTTGACCAACTTTCTCACGTGTTTTTTCACTACAGTGGATGCGTGTGGGTTCTCGGGGCTTCCTGCGGTTAGGAGTGCAACAAAACTACGTAAGAAGGCTAAGAGTGTCGCGTGTCATGCGTAGGCGGGTGAGTTTAGCTCCATGCCATGTGTTCTTTTTTGTCTTTCTAGAAGGGGGTTGTCATAATGTGTCGTCCACTCTGGCTCAGAGGGTCAGATTAACAAGGAGCCTGGCTCCCTCTATGCAGCGGTCCCCTCACAGAGCACAATGACAGGAGCGATCCATCACTTCTGTCTCTAACAGGGTGGGGGTCACTGGGGGTGGAGGCAATGGGTCTGGCTGATGGAGGGTTATGGAGAACAGGATGGGGCTGGTTAAACTTTAACCAGCTCTCTTCCTACACACTGAAGATCGCATTCAGTAACCATTCTGGGATATGGGGACATTTTGATGTTTGCTCACCCAAGATCCGTGACCTGCCGCCCACTGGGACCCTCTTTCGCCCACTCACAACCCCTGTTTCCATACGGATCACTATGGTCAGACATCAAACTTTTGGCAATAGCGTGGGAAGAAAGTAATTCTGAGGTCTTCCACCTATGGGCTCTAGTTTTATTTTTATAGAGAGTGCATCTGCCTGTGGATTCCCAAATTTGGCAGACCATTCTCATTCTCTAAGCCTAACCAATATGCATGTGTCGGCGCAGCAGAGCATCACTAGTACAGAGACAATTGGGTGGCAGAAAGTTGACCTAAGGAAAGTCAAGCCTAGGCCTAATCATATCATGTCTGATCACAGACACAGCACCTCTGGGCTAACACGTTTTTTGATGAATTTAATTTGGGTGCAGACAGACAAATACTGAACTATGTGGACATGTGTGGTGGATTGCAGGCATGAATTTGTGAACAGCGGGAATCAAATCCTTCGAGTAACTGTAGATGTCAATTAATTGAATGTGTTATTATTGTTATTATCAATAATTATCGTTATTATTATTAATATTATTGGTGATGTTGCACAAGTATGTCCAAGTGCCCACCTATGCCAAATTTGCCCTTGTCAAAAAACAGTTGTCTGCTCTCCAGTGTGTTGTGACTATCAGTGCATGAATTTAAAAGGATGTATTTAAGTGGAATGAGAAAAGCCGCTGTGATCGGACATGACTGAAGTCAGCTGTGATCACTACCACAGTGGGGTAAATCTCCTTCTGTCAGCTCTGCTGGCCTGCGCTCGTCTGAGAAATGACCAACACACAAACAGGCATTTGTACGCATCAAACAAAACTTCAACATGCATGACATTCCTTCCATCTGCCTTGCTTCTGTTTGCGTGCGTGTGCCACTTTCATACACTGTGTCGACACTTTCACAATAGCCATTGCCACTGGATCAATAGCAATAGCCCCGCTTGTGATTGCAAAAGGGTTAGTCCCGGGGCACGTCATGGTTATGGCATGAAAAATGATAGCTGGCCTTTTGATAGTCATTTAATACACAGTTGCACGCTTTGATAGAATTTGGCAAAGCCCTCTCCCCGGTGAGTTAACAATGCGTTCGCAAAATCATATTTCCACGGCGGCCCGTTCAATCTTTGGCCCCAGCTCCGGGAAAAACTGCAGTGACAAATGGGATGTGAGCGCACCCTGGGTGGCTGTGAGTCACGTCAGGTGCAGAGCAGGTTGGAGGTATTAACCCAATGTGTTCCTGTTCACTGGTCCAATCATCTCCATTGATTGAGCAAATGATTGAGAGGGTCTTACCTTACTTTTATGATACCAGCGGGCGGAGTTGAGGGCTGCTGTAAGGAGAAAATACATAAAGGCTTAGGTTTACTGTTCAATGCGTCTATACACAGAATACTGTTAATGTATATACATTTGCAAAAAGAAGGAGCGTGAAGGTCTTGTTGAACTCCATTTTTTTTTTTTTTTGCACATGTCCATAAGGGTCATGTGGCGGCAGTTTGATTGAATTAGATTTGATGAGATGACTTGGCTTTCCACGCACAATTAATAATGCAATGATTTCTGCCCATTTGACATGGGGAGAGTGAAGGGGCGACAGCATGCTTTGAGATGGGCAGTCAAATAAGGGGAGGGGGGGCGTAAGGATTTAAGCACTCTTGGGCTGAGAAGGAGGGGAACTGGGGAGATGTCCATTTGTACAAACCTAAGAATCTGTCATGTGTCGGGTCACGTTTTCTTCGCTGAAGCACTGAGGTGCTTTTGACAGCCACGACTTTCTCTCCTTCAACCGTGCGGCAAATGTTATTACCAAAATTGTGTTTGTGGTGTTGCCGAGGCCCGAGACTCTTGGGACAAACGGCAGGGTCACGACAACAGTGATAGGCCGAGAGGGGGGGAACAACCAAGTTTAAAATTGTATTAAGAAAACAAAACAACAAAAAGAAGATGCATAAAGAGTAAACAAACAAAAGAATGATATTGTCTTGTCCAATTAGCTTCACCAAGGTTTACCCCAACCAGCATAGAGTATATCCAGGCCTTTGTTAAAGATTTCCTACTTCGGGTCTCTTTGGGCACAGACTTTTAAATATTTCAGCAGTAGAAATTAACTGAGGCCTCAGGGGGGCAATCCTGCACCCGATTGCCCCGGCCTTGCGTTTATGACTCAGTGAGTCTCGGTTTGCCTTGATGAGGGAGGCCATTGGTGCCCAATGTTCAGGTCGACATCTCCCTAACCTTCACAAACAAGGACCAAGGGAGCACCTGAACCAGAGCTCCTCTGTAAAGCACAATTACAAGCTAAAGGCAGGATTTTGTGTTGGTATATGTGTATGATTTCCCCTTTTACAGCTCACTATCAATCTTTAATGAGCCAATGAATATTAACTGGATTTGTAGAAGCTGAGTGTCGACTCCCGTGAGTGTAAGCTTGGGGCCCAAGCTTTAGGAACGATGGAGAAAAGAAGGGACTGGATCTGGAAGGTGTGTGCATGTTGGGGGAGGGTGTGCTGTATATTGTGATTAAATGCAAAAAGTGGTTATACTCAATTGTGATTACAATCAGTCACCACGGCGAAGACAATCGATGAGATAGTAGTCTGAATCCCCGCCTTGAAAGCCTGGGCAGAATTACTATGGCGCAAATATGTGGAAATAGCGCTGCCAATTTAGTTCCAAGATATAGACAAATCTCACTTGTGACAATTGGTCATTAATCACGGCTAAAGCTAAACGCACCCCCTTGTCTGGTCCTTGATGTTGGCCTGGAGCATTGCCAGGGCTCTGCCCCAGGACCGGGGTTCCTCCCCTGACTGACTTCATCCCCTGCTGGGCTTCCTCTTTGTCACTGTGCCGCTCACTACTGATTAATGGACGTAGTCTTGTGATTAGAAGACTCGGACATGGCTGAAGTCGTAGTCTAGTGGACTTAGACAGATTAGGTCTTGATTCTTGACCCCTACGGAGAGACCCCCGAGGTGGGGTAGCCCAAGGGAGCCTGGTGATGATGGCACCTCTCACACTTGTTTTGCAAGAGAACATGTTTATGGCTACTTAGAGGAAATTGATTTGATTGTGCCAGAAACGCATGTGTGAACACGCTTGGCATTTTTATTGGCGATTTGTCTTTTAAGTCACAGCCGAAAAATTTATGCCCACAGTGGGCGTCAGGAGAGTGGCCGCCTGGTGGTGTTTTGGAGCGTAAATATTAATAATATGCGTGCATGCCCACCGGCATGTATGGACTGCGCATGTCACGATGAGCGATGGACTGAAGGTGCACTTTAACTGGGTGTCAGTCATCAAGTATTAACATAGAAGGACTCAAAGTTCATAATGGACGCACTGACAGGATAAGAACACATTCATTTTGTGAACTGCTATTAACAGCCTGGCCCTGCCCCTCTCAATTTAACTATTAAATGAAAATGTTTAAACATGAGTTTCTAACTGTACAATTTATCAGTTCTTTGAAAAAATACAACGACAAATAATATATATATTTTTTTCTCCAATCAAAACACACCACAGCTTTCATGATCTATATTTTTGTTGACCCGTTTTCATTTCCAACAGTGCTCATCAGTCCTGTTCCTGATGTCTACCAATCAGCTCCCCCTGGCCACATTGTCTGTTCAGTTTGCTTGAATTTGGTCCTCTGGTTTATCTTATTGTTAGTCACGTTAAACTAGTGTTATGTTTCTTTTTATGTTGATTTTATTCCTATTATGTTACTGTATGTGGAAATAACCCATGAGAAAGAGAGAGTGACTTGCTTCGAACCTTGACTATGTTTGGCTCGTATTCGAACACCTCTTCTGCCCATATCTCAAAACTTGCGGGAGGCCAGAAATATCCAGAAAAACACAATCAATCACATCATGATGAACTTGGAAGGATGATGGAGTCAGTTAAGGAAACAACAGCAATTGAGTTATGCAAATAGCAGAATTACCTATTGATTTGTAATTCATTTATTTTGACACACATTCACAACTGCCGTGGTGACACTTGCAGCCACCTTGAGGTCCCTCTGCGTTAAGACAAATCAAATTCGTCCATCCATTCTTTCTTTCGCTGCTCATCCATCAGCCTCATTGCATCACTGCTGACAAAACTGATGTGTGTAAGTGTGTGTGTGTGTGCGCACAATCTTGACCGAGCAACCTCCACCTATCTTGGAGCAAGCTCCGGATTTAAGAGCAAATCAAGTCATACATGAAAATGATGGACACCGAAGGACACATGCACAAAGGTTACATCCAGAGTCTGTTTGACTTAATGTCTTCCAGCAACTTTAATATGGATCTGTTCAGTCGCCATTTATTTAAACACTATATTGATTGTACTCTTTCTTCTGGTAAAAAGGTTCCATAGAAGTCCGTGTTTGTCTTAATGATGGACTGTGTGCAATTACGTGTGTGTGCGTCTGTGTATGGATGCCGGGATCTGTTTCAACCAGAGTGTATGTTAATGTGCAGAGAGAGAGAAAGCGTGTAAGAGAGAGAGTTATTTGGTCGTCCCCATGGGCCAAGGCTTCTGCTCCTCTCTCAGGTAATGGAAGCAATGTGTCCATAATCCCAGTGAATGACTAATAAAAGAAAGTAGCGCCTTGGGCCTGTTCCCTCAGCAATATTATGGCTGGGTATTAAACTGAGTGCCTGTGTAATACTGTCAACTCACAGTTTTCTCAAACACACTCCACATGCCCCATATTTATTTATCTGTCTCGCATATCGACGGCACTCTTTATGAGGGGAGATTGTTCTCATCAGCATGAAAGCAGTTTATAAAACCTCAGATGCGTTGGATCCATACGTTTGCGAATGACGCCTTAATGGAACCCAAACGCAGCTTGAATACTAATCAGGCATGACACGGTAACCCGCAACCCTGCACCTGATACCTACATGTTGGCTTTAAATGCTCTTTAATGGTCGTGTTAGTGTTATACAAGACGCTCATTAGACACTTTAATTGGTTTGGCTGCTGTTGACAGCGGTGTTCATTGGCCTTGTGTTAGTACGGCGGCTTTCAGGATTGCGGGGTTGACTAATAGGGGATGTCCGGGCTGAATGGTTGATTTTGACGAGTGGGGCGTAGCGTAGCAAGAAGATGTCACAGTGAGGAGTTTAGGAAAGGCACTAAATATACAGGCCAAGTTCATAATGTCACTTTGCCATTTAGTCCATTGGCTCCAAGGCCAGGTATTAAATGGTCGTTAGAATTTTCCATTATTTCATTTCAATTAATTTCTATCTAGCTCACTACCACCTAAAGCAGTGTTTTTCAACTTTTTTACCATAACAACCAATATTAAAATACAAGTAGTAGTGTTATGTTTCTGTTTTCCTTCTGGCATTTAGCGCCCTCCACCTCCTTTAGTTATCATAAGCTGTATGTTAGTCTAGTTCACCTTTCTGACATTGTTGTTTTACGCCTGTTCTGCATTTCACGCTTATGGTCTGCATTGGCTTTGGAAATAATTCTCGAATTGCTCAATGATCTCAATGTTAACCTATAAAAATTGAGTATAATATTGGTTCAGTGATATTATTGTGCAATGTCTGTAATGGGATAAAACAAGGTCACATATTTTAGTTGTGCATGTGAAAGTGTGACACTTAAAAGCTTGCTCTTCTTCAAACCAAAAATCAAAACAACTAGTGGAGTGCTCATGTTTATTATATGCCATAAAAGCTGTGAATGTGCTGTGTAGCCCAGTCTTCTCTCTGCACCGTCCCAGGCTGGAACTGTAATTTTGATTGATTTGGGTCTTGGACATGCATACTTGGCGGACGCTGACTGTTCTTCATCACCAGTCATGGCTAAATGGTTTAAAAGCATTGATTTGCCTGAATTACAACAGGGCATCAGACCTCTCAACTGCCTTTGTATAGAGTGTGAGTTGGTAAATGGTGGTGGTGGGGGGTAAAAGACAAACCTCACCTCCACATATCATAACACTGGCTCAGCTCTCGGTTTATACCATTGCTTGCACGGACACCACGGCCCCTCCCTCATCATCTCCATCCCATCGATTTGCCCCATAAAAGGTGTTTAATTCAATCAAGAGGAAAGAGAGTGCCTGTTTTCTGGGTCCCTGTCGATAGCTGTATAATCAGTTTGAGTGGGCCAAGACCTTCCTCCTGTCTCACTCTCGCCCACACGAGCTCGCAACCTTTTTTCGACCGAGCAGTGCGGTTCAGCTGAGCTCATCACAGAATCTTTGTGGAGACCGGACTTTGATACAATTGCGGTAAATCCTGTAATATCACAATGAACCAAAAAGGATGGAGGGCAGACACAGACAACAATTTACCGAGGGCCACAAAAAACATGGATGAACATAGACACCCCCTGTTTAGAGGTGGAGGTGTCACAGGTATCAGAGAAGATTCCGAAATCAAAATTAGCAGCATTTCTGTTCAACTCTACCATTCAGTTACTCCTAGCCATTTTAAAACTGTTAATACACCCTGTTGTGAACAAGCAAACTGAATATTGGACCCCAGAGCAGAAAGCAAGCAAACTATGTGGAAACAAACAAGGTTTCCTTGAAAGAAAGAGCACAACAATGTGAGCAATAATAACATAGTGTACAATGAAAAGCTGCAACAACAAAACGTTGATGTGGAAAACAATATGTAGCGAGAAAGCATAACTACAAAAAGTGGATGAGCAGAGCCATAGCAGGAAGTACAGATGCTGTAACAAGAGAAATAAACGTAAGTGTAGAAAAAAAACATTATGTAAGGAACTCAGCTCCATAGAATGTAATTACGTACACAAGACCAAACAAAAAGAGCGTAAAGAAAGAAATGGAATTTAATCTGCACAAGAGTAGAAGACAGAATCTGAGATAAAAACAAGAACCAAGATCTATATGACATGGAGTAAGAACGGCGGAAACTACTTACTGTACATGCACGTCACAAAAACGTGTGCGCCATCACAAACGGAATTAAAAAAACAGTGGAAAAAAGGTGTTTTCATTTGCCCTCCCCAGGTGAGTCAGATGTTTGATGTAATTTACACTCAATTTATATCCATGTCAATCAGAGTGCCTTATAACATGCTGTACTTGTGTTCGTGTAGATAGTCGACACGTTCGAGAACACAACCGCATGACATGTAACCACCAGACAATAAAGTGAACAAAACAATAAAAGCTCAGATTCATCAAAATCACACAAGGCTCTGCAGCCCAGTAAATTAAACAATATTTCATAATCACTCTGACAATAAGACAAGAGACAGCAATTTGGGCTAAGAGCTCTTTTGTGTGCACACACACGTACACACACACACTGGCACGCAGGCACAATCATCACAGCGGACATGCTCTGGAGACCCGAGACACTCCCCGAGTACCTGCCCAATCAACTGTCCAACAACAGACACCCAGCCAACCTTCATTTATCTTGTCTGTGTGCGTGTGTGTGTATGAAGCTAATTACCACTATGAACCATCCCACACACAGATCCAACCCAGACATTGTGGCGCTGTCCAGGGACACGGGAGGTGGGTAATTAGCTTTCCATTATTACAAAACACACACACAGATGCACACACAAAAAGCGTAGGAGGTTTCGGGGTTCTGTACCTGTTCAAATAAATCGCGACCATGTTCTCTGGATGAACCCCGTCGACAAAATATGAGAGTACGGTGATGCCTTGAGATACGTCTTTAATTAGTTGAATGACCACGCACAAGATTTAAGACACAGTGTTGTACCTGAATGACTTCAATGAACTAGTTCAAATTTTGGGCCAATGGGTTTTGAACAGTAAACTCAATCCAGTCTCTCGTATCTGGGACTTTATTCTCTCGGTCACGACCCACAGTTCGTGACCATAGGTGAGGGTAGGAACGAAAAATCATCCCTTTTGAACTGATATAAAGTCTTCATTCCTGCAGATGCTGCACCGATCCGGCTCTGGATCTCCCGCTCTATCCTTCCCTCGATTCCTTATCTCGACTGCATGAAACTCGGCTGACCCAGCTACCTCGGATCCAACCTACCTAACTTTCTTGTCTGTATTTGAGTCTACGTTTTGCCAACAGACAAAGCTGCAAGCTCAACAGGACTCTCTCTGGAAAAAATCCCTACTCTCATAGAATCCAAACTTTGCACCTGATGCCATATTGTGAGAAAGCAGAGTGAAAACAGAACATCTTCCAATAATGCCAAGCTGGCCCAAATACAAAAACATCTCACCTCTGTTCCAGCTGTTGCCTGGGAGCATATAATCAAGTCAAAATCCCCAATTCCCATCCAAGCGCATGCCCCTAAAGCAGTTACAAACTTCCCCCCCACATGGTCACGGGCATCATCATTTTCCAGCGAGCATCCATCTTCGGCCTGCGATTAATTCTCTTCATTTCCAAGCGCAGGCCATAAATCCTGGCACACTTAATTAATTTCACGGCCAACGCGGGGCTCCTGTAAAGCGGGGATTGTTCTTGCAAAAGCCCATATTAATTATGCTCTTTTACAACCATCTCATTGAAGGCTGTGTTTCATCTTTCATGATTACATTTCCAACAACAACAGGGCAACAAAAGGAGTCTCATTATGGATTTGGTGGCACGTTCGCATGTAATAAGTCAATGTGGCGCCGACGTACTGTGACACTACGCGTGTAAGCGTCCATATTTTAGGTTGACGATTTTAGCTGAGAGGACAATCGCAATGTGAATGTGAAGGCCTTTGCTTGCCTGCTGGTGTAAATTGCGTTGATGAAGTTAGAGGCGATTATTGTCACGTTGACGCTGTGCTGATCATTACTCTTGTGATGGAGCTCAGTGGGCCTCCGAAGTCGCCTGATGTTGTCCGCCCTCCTTTCCGCCTCCACTCAACACACAACAGATGCTTTGGGTCACGGGATCTAGGCGTCATAATAGCGCATGGGTTAAAATGAGCTAACACGACCAAGTGGTTTGGAACTTTTCAAACCGGGGTCACAGCTGGTGTGTGCCCTGGGTCAGGCCTTAGTCTTGATGGGTGATAACGCCCGTGATAACCATCACCTACGCATGCTCTCGGCTTTTTAACCTTCCGCCCACACGCTCCACACGCCAATGACAATATGTTGTATCCATGAAGTGATGTAGTGGCATTGTCATCGGCATCTAGTTAGTGGAAGATTCCAAGCACAAATTGCATGCGGCTTGCTAAAACATAACAGAACAGGAGTCAAACTGCCAAATGGCCTTCTGCGTCCTTTTATGAGGTCCGCCAATAATTGTGCCCATAATTTTTCCCTGACTTCTGTATATAATATAAATGTCAGGGCAACAGTATTACGAGGTGATTATTAGGATTTCCCCGGCAGCACGGTGGAGCGTTGGTTATCACATCCACAAGGTGCAGGGTTCCATTCTGGCTTCGGTCTTCCTGCGCGGAGTTTGCATGTTCTCCCTGTGCCTGCGTGAGTTTTGTCCGGTTTCCTCCGACCTTCTAAAAACATGTATCACAGGCCCATTGACCACTCTGAATTGCCCATAAGTGTAATTGAATTTTGCGCCATCCAGTGGTGAACTATTACAATGCAATGATCTAAGTTCGAAGCGTGTGCATTTTGAAGCATGCGCACCATGGAGCCAAAGAAAGACCACACTTAGTGGGCCTACCAGCAGAGGTGCAACCAAATTGGCATCGCTAACGACCTCTAGTATTCCCTCAAGTGACAAAGGAAGTGCAATGCATTTGTTACACATGCTGTAGTCATTAGCCATCAAATTTGTAATCAGGTGATAGTCTCATTCGGGTATCCGTCACAGAAACATGGCAATGAGACATGTCAGCGTAAATTGGTGTGATCAAACTGATGGAGACTAAAGTTATATGCAGTCTTTTCATGGACAAGCAAAGCCCCCAAAGACCACTGGAACTAAAGTATGCACTTGCAGCGTTACCATAGGAAAGACCCTAAAAGTGAATTTGCCATAAGGGCTGGTAATAATGGTTGCCTCTCTGACCTTAAAGTACTCCTGTGTCACCTCTGATCACTGGTGTCACACTCCTTTCACTTCCCATTAGGCTCCTCAAACTGGGGCCAGCGGTGAGAGCCATAAGTCCTTTGACAGCGACCTTGAACGTGTGTGTGTCTGTGTTTGCGTGTGTTTGTGTGTTTGAGTGCATGTGTGCAAGCATTCCCAGCCTGTACGTGTGGCTTATCTATTATTCTCTCCTCCACTTTTTTCTCGTCAAGGCCATCAATGATCAGTGGAGGTTAAAAGGTACAAATCACCCTTCCTCCTCCATCCTGCCCTCCAACCCACCTCACCATCCTACAACATCCCGCACCACCCCGTCCATACGCCCGCCCAGACACGGGCCGCCCTCCAGGGGCTCAAAGCTCATTCATGTGAGGGACTTTGTTTCCCGTTGAAGGTCCGTTGGGAATCAGAGGCAGCGAATGGCAATTACTCTTCGGCTTTAATTGCCATTATCATTTTAGCAGGCTGACAGAGACGGATCACTTGGCAGGACCCAGTTGGTACTGAAGCAAGGGGGTTGTCCAGGTAAAAGGTTTGGGGAGAAAGCTGGTGTTAGTCTCGTGTAAAAGAAAAGAGAACATACAGCATCTTTTACTCTGGATCCTATTGAGGCATTAATTTATTTTATATATTTATAAAATGTATATAATAACGACAATTCTACTCTTCCAACTTTGTGGGAACAGTTTGTGGAAAGCAACAAACAAATTCAGCAAAATGTATGACCATAAAGCATGCTTGTGTGTGTTTTGAATGAATAAATGAATGGATGAATGGATAGATTAATGAATGAATGGATGAATGAATGTTTTTAAATGGTTAAACGTTTGCGCAACGTTGACTTATTTATTCTATGCGCCTTATAATCCTTATATATGGACAAAGTTTTAAAATGGGCCATTCATTGAAGGTGCGCCTTATAATCCGGTGCACCTTATAGTGTGGAAAATACGGTAAACACAATAAAACTAACACTTGTTACCTGTTAGAACCAACGCTGTACATGAACTTTGTAGACTTCGAGAGGGCTTTTGACTCTGATACTAGAATTGAGATTGTGAGCATCAATGACCTCTCACTTAGCAAATATGACCTAACAAATGACCAGTTCAATTACAAAATCTGGCAAGCGCAATTTCAACAAAAATAAATAAATAGTGCCACGCCCACTCGGAGACTGCCTCTCAGCATCACCTAATTTTATGCCTGTGTGTGCAAGGGGAAAGGCCAGAGCAAATGGGAGGAGGCATATTAGTGTAACCTACTGTGAAGCCTAACAAGCAGCACAACTGCGCCACCATAATTCAGGTCCTGTAAAACTGTCAGTGGAATTAAGAGGTCCCCATTATAGGTGCCCGTGTGAATGCCTCGATGCAAAATATCAGTGTCTTCCCTAGGGCCAGCAGCGCCAGATAATTTTAGCTACTTAGTGAATCATCTTCAAGGCTCAGTTGAGGTTACGTGCAGATTTTATATAAATTCTTTAACTAGGTTGATCGCATTTGGTGTTTTTGGAGGTCAGGCTTCAGTGTCTTCACATCACCACAGCCTGACGAAGTGATGGGTGGGGGGGTTGTGGGGTGATGGATGAAAAACATTACCAAGCTGTCCAACCTGAATTATTGGTTTGTCTGTTGATAATCCTTATTTGTCTCCCACTGACATTAAGACAAAATCCGTCAGTGGGGACAAACAAGCGAAGGACTGTTGATGGAAAATCGAGGGGAGAGGGTGGGGGAAGGGGCAGTTTAAGGCCTCTGCCTCATTTAGAGAAAAAAAGATACTTGAAGGGAAACCTCTGTTTTACTTCCCAGGTGTGAAAAATGAAAACTATAAGGAAGACAATAATAAAAATAGCAGTATGAGTGGACAGGCCTGAGCAATCCATTACTCAAATCTGCTTTGGGCGGCATGGTAAAAATGTGCTGCTCACTGCAAAAGCATGCATCACCGCCAGCCCAAAACAAATGGGCTGTCTCTCGCGTCTTTACCTCCAATTGTTCAAGCATTGGCGGGGAGAACTGCGGCCTGTCCGAACAACTCAGGCCTGTCCTTCTGAGGGACGACATGAGCATGAGAGAGACACCAGATGCATGCCATGACAACCCTGAAGGGGCCAGCTAAGTTTGAAGCGGAGGAATAATTGCAAGCAATCTAACTGTATTGTATACAAATATTTTGTGTAAACAACACAAGTTAAAACTGCAGAGCTACGAGATGTCAAATTACAGCACTCTCTTTAATGACTCACCATTTCAATCTGATTCAAGTCCAGACTTTGACGATAGGCCACTTCCTTTTGTCCAGATCTGGAAAGAGGAAAGTCTGGATGTGAATTATTTCATAAATAAAATCAACTTTGAAAAACAACAATATGAGAAGAGAGCAAATTGTCATGGAGCGGATGGAGCAGAGCGACCAAATGCAGCTTGGATCAGGGTTTATTCAGCAAAACAAACTAACAGACTCGGCAAACTGACATGACTTAACAAAACAGCAAGAGGACTAACCGACAGGGACGTGAAACAAAAGACGTGAAGACATTACGACAACAATGATCCGAAAGGGAGTGACACGCCGACAGGACTTAAATACACGACAGGTAACAAGAGGCAGATGAGAATGATCACACTAATCATGGGCACACAGGAGGGGAGGGGTGAGCGCACAGACAGAAACCATGACAACAGACACATAGTAAAACGGCTGGGGACGAGACGTGACACAAATATTTTTCCATGCCACTATAAATGAAGTTGAGTCAAGTAAAGTCCTTATGATTAAAGCTGTATTTGTTCAGCAAGACATAAGGAGGAGTATGTCAACAGAGGAGAGAAGACAGACGGAGCGAGGGAGTGTCACTGCCCTCCCTTGTCTTATTGACTTTTAGCTTGAGAGTCCCTGGGAGGCCATGATTGAAACATTCAGCGTTGGATATTAATTTAATGCCGCATGTTTTCCACACTCATCTCGCTTTCCGTGACAGTTTTTTTTTTTTGCTCAGAAAGCGCCATTAGGGCGTCATTGGCCCCATGCGTCGCTTGAGGCTGCGGCCGGCACAGCTTTACAGATCAATGCGGGCCGTATCCTGGTGCGACACAGCTGGGCTCAATGACACATTTCCACTTTCAAACAGCACTCCTGATTAAGACACCGCTGCGCTTTGGCGCTGTTCGTCCCCAGCACGGTCGTTAGCTGGGATGGGCCCGCTAATGACGAGTAGTTTACAATATGGCATGGCGACATAATCGGCCTCCTGTCATCATGTTGTGACAGTGGAAGTTGGCATTTTACAGCCTGTGGCTCTTTACACGGCATCCATCTGAAAGACGGAAATGAAGAAACTTATTTTCTGTAATGATGATCCTTAAGTGTGTATCAAATATCGCCTGATGAGAAGTACGTCAAAACCATTCGCCGAGAGCTAAATGAGTGACAGCCAACCTGGCAATAGTTTGCAGCAGTGTTGACAGATGCATGTGTGACATTATATCACATATATACAGTGAGGAAAATAAAATGAAATTGTCTAAAAGGGAACACAGATGTGAGGAAGTCAATAAGATGAGCGTGAGATTGAATGTGTGTAATAGAAACGAGTGGCAGTGATGCATGAATTTGTTAGTCTGTTGACAAAAGAGAGGAAATGTATGTATTTTATATGAAAACATTCAACTCGCACTGATATGGCCATCATCCATCATGCATTTGCAAACAGGCTGGATAATACTTCTGATAGTGTAACTCTGGTGTGTGCACACACACACTCTCCTTTGCCCCATTGAGGCTAAGAATAGAGACCCTCACAAAAAATGAAAGCTAAATTTTGATGTCAAAAATAATGTTGCTGGTTATTTATGAAGCCATTTATTGAACAAGTTGTCCTATTCATCTAAGGAAAGAGCTGAAAGTCAGGGAGCATTTTTAAGAGAAAAAGGTGATTTATTTACTGCCAGATTCTTTTCCGAAAAATGTGTCTGCACATGTGTAAACATTTCTGAGTAAAATCTGCTTGCATCATTCTGAGAATATGGTTTGAATCAAACATTAGACTTAACTATCCTCTTCTAATATTCACTGCTTCCCATTTTCAGTCTCCAATTGGTGACATCATTTTGGTTCTAAACGTACCTGCCAAGGTGGTGTTGTATGTCAACATCACATTTCATCCAAACAAAAATTGTGCTATGAAAACCTCATTTAATCCCCTTGAAGTTTTCATTTAATTAAATGTGTAAATAAATACTGAATTACGTGTGTGTGTGCGTGCGTGCGTGCTCGAGTCTGGGTGTGTGTGTGTGTGTGTGTGTGCGTGTGTGTGTGTGTGTGTGTGTGTGTGTGCGTGCGTGTGCGTGTGTGTGCGTGTGTGTGTGTGTGTGTGTGTGTGTGTGTGTGTGTGTGTGTGTGTGTGTGTGTGTGTGTGTGTGTGTGTGTGTGTGTGTGTGTGTGTGTGTGTGTGTGTGTGTGTGTGTGTGCGTGTTGGGGATCTATTGGGGGCATCTTTGCTGTGTCTCGTCGTCCAGATGGATGACTTGTATGGGGAGTGTATTTATTTTGCAGGAAGGCGACATGAGGAGATTTGTTATTCCCAGGCATTGCCGAGTTTTTCACATTGCTCCACATCCCTGGAACCATATTTCATCCGTGCACCCCCATTCCCCAAACAGATTTATTTACAGAAACCACCCTCCAACGCACGCACACACCCCTGCGTGCACATACACACGTGCACACACGCATATTACAGTTACAGACCCATGCCTACAAAAAAAGCAGCGTTAAAGCTATGAAAGCACAAAACACATCTTATCTGGACTCAAACACAGAATCACACATGACACACTAGATAGTTGTTGACACATATCTAGATTTATTGCTCTATTTTCGGCAAAGTTGTGTGATGATGTATAACAGTATTGCCTTTTTACTATGGGGTGGTAGCTCATCTGACGGACACAAAAGCTCCTGTTTCTGTTTCTTAGCACAATTAATAAAAAGGTAATGAGGACCTAGCCGATTAAAATGACCATCTCTGTCAACAATTTTACCCTTTTGAGAATTTTACATACACTGCCACCTTTACATAGTGGCAAGTGTGTGCTGACAATTTAAAATGAGTGTGAATGCGATTGCTTAATTCTGACCACAGACACTCCCCATTTATAAATGAGTGTGTGCACTTGCTTTGTTTCTATGGAATTTCCCTCAGATTTTTTTCCATTGAGTTGTACAGGATGTAAGTTAACTAATAGTGGAAAACTTTTAGCTTGGACTCATTTATGCATAACACAAAACCATGCCATTTGAACTGGGGTGTGTAGACTTTTTATCTCCACTATAACTTTCCTTCACCCTTTATGTCAATACTTGTGTTTTATTGACTAAGTTACACAAGTTAAATTTACAAATGACAGACTACTCTTCTTTCTTGATAGTATGAATAATTTACAAATGTCAGGCAACTACTTAATAATATGAATAATTTTGGTGTACATTTCTATTTACCCTGATTCTGAATACAGTAGACAAACACATTCTATTTGCAATGTCTCCAACCTGGAGATGAGAGCAAGCCAGAGCAAGGCAAAAATAGAGGCGAGAGGATATGTACAAATGAAATACTAGGACAAGTTTAAAGAGAATAGGTCAAGAGCAAGGGCGCAAACAAAAAGGCCTCGCCATGGAGGAACCCTGTGTTTGAATTACATGTCTACGTGCGTGTGCGTGTGAGTGTATGTATACACTTTCAGTATGTATGAGAGAGCATGAGTGAGGTGGAGGGTACTCTGAATAGCTCAGCCTGTGGTCTCTCCTGGTCTGTGTGAGTAATGATGTGGACTGCCAGTATGCCGGCGTCTTCCAATCTATAACCGTTTACATGAAAGCTCAGATACCAAAAAAAAAAAACACGGGTGAGAAGTTGCAAGAAAAGGTGGGCTGAGTTCATCCATTCAACTTCAAATAAACATAATGACGGGATCCTGTTTTTGTGAGAGAGAGAAAGAGAGAGAGAGAGAAAGAGAGAGAGAGAGAGAGAGAGAGAGAGAGAGAGAGAGAGAGAGAGAGAGAGAGAGAGAGAGAGAGAGAGAGAGAGAGAGAGAGAGAGAGAGAGAGAGAGAGAGAGAGAGAGAGAGAGAGAGAGAGAGATTTTCAAAACATGAAATTATAATCGACCTCTTCCCAGTACTTAATTTTACAATAAACAATATGTTGGCCAGTACGTATATCATAATCAATAGTTGGTTGGGTTAAAAACAACACGCGTATCAGTCGTCGTTAATTTTTTTTCAGACGCCGGTCTGAGGCTGAGTTTCAGGAAACAATCAGGCGGCAAATAAAACTACCTTTGCATTACATGATGTAAGTGAACATGAGAGCTGCTCCTGCGGCTTTAGAGTAGGCTGGGTGTGGTCCAGTGGTCAGGGAAATGGCCGGATGACCCGAGCCTTGCTGAGTCATGTCCCAGGTGAGGGATAGAGCTGCCTCCGCTGGGCTCCGGGACGTGCACTTAACCTGCAGTAATTACTGGAAACAACACTGAGAACATGACCAACATGGAACTGGTGAGAGGCGGCTGAAAGATTTCAAATTACTCCGAGCCCCTTGAGACTTGCCGCAAGGACGACTGCCTGGATTGTAAAGCGGATTTGAAAGTTGGTTATCAACATGCTTTGGATTCATTAGGCATTAATAGCAATCGGAAGATAATGACGAGGGATGGGCGAGTAGATATTGGGCCGATACCAGCATTATTTCAATGCATCCGGTACTCATGAATACTGATAGAAGATTTAGATATTTGAGTTGTATCCTTGGCGGTATATGCCCATTAAGACGCAATGTCTTTTGGTGTATGTATTGTGGGTTTCTGAGATTTATGCTAATGCAGTTAGCATTGATCGGGCTGGGTTGAATGGAAAATATAAGGAGATGGAGTATGAGAAATGGGCTGAAGGGAGAAAAGGGAAGCATTACAAGTGGCCAAAAGAGAGGGCAAAATGAGAGAAACGGGCTACAACTCTTGCGAGTAAGAACCAAGTGGCTGCTAAAAATCATTAATCTTGTGGGGATCTGTGTCAGCGAACGGCGGCGACACAAAGAGCTCTCGGAGCAGCGAGGAGAGCGGCTCACTGACCCAGACCCAATTGGCTGAGAAAGGCCCACCAGGCTTTAATAGACTTTTGCTGATCCGACACTTGTTTGCTGGGAGCCACAAAGAGGCGATTGCAGTGGCTGACAGGGGCCTGCAGGCCTGGAGGCGCCCCTCCTGCTCCATGATAAATGACCTGGGGTGGGCAGGGCCAGGGCCGGAGGAGAGGGGTGAGAGAACGTTGAGGTGAGGAGGTGACCCACGAAGCGTTCGGGCAGGCTGGACAGATCATGAAGAAAGGAAAAAGAGCGTTCAAATATTCCAAAATCAAGCCAATTTAACCTTTGTAAGTGTCTATTGTATAAGTACGTATAATGCTTGCGGATCTTGGACCTTGCAGAGAAATTTTATGAGGGTCTGTTTTGGATTCAAGTAAAACTTTTAAACATTAAACGCACAACCAGAAAATGCTTGTTACAGCGCACGCTATAAAAACACATCGTAATTACTATATGATTTAAAAAGACCTAAAAATAAACATTTGTCAAACATTCTCTTGCAATTATGTTGTCCATTCTGGTGTATTTGCCTAGCCCACCAGGGGGTAGTACAAGACAGACAGACCGCTAAATTGTTCTTCGAGACAACGCCTCTCTGATCATCAGTGCAGCACTAATATTAGTTATTCTTCCCAAGGGATAAAGAACACATGCATATTGCAATAAGTTCTGCTGTCCAGCAACATCTGAGGTACGATGTCCGTTGCTTAAGTGATTGCAAACATGTCTGCATACTGTACCTGCTAATTGTGCCTTTTCCACATTAGTGGAGGCTCTGTGGATACTTCAAGCACACATGGATTACTTATATTTGTTTTATACTTAATTTGATGTTACCCTCCGCCTGAGAGTGCCGTGACTCGGTGCCGTGACACCCTGGAAAAAAAAAATCAACTTCAACTTCTGCAATTATCTTCGTAATGTATTTCAATCTCTGACTCCACTTGAAAGGGTCTTGTTCAAACACACAGGTCATAAAATAACTTACTAACGCACACACAAACTGGTCTGTAGTCAGCTGGTGCATACAAAAGAGTAGTATTCATATTTTGTATTCACAGCTTTATCATATAGTGTACTGAACCATTTAAAAAGCTTTGTGTTGATATTATAATAACCCAGTGGGGAGGACACAATTCTTTTCTACAATGTTTCATGTTAATGGGCGACATGTTCAGAACAGATTATTCAAATCATGATTGGAATTTACTTTACTTAGTCACCCTGAGTGTTTCTGTAGCTCTCAGCATTGATGCAACTTCTGAAGAATGTGACTTTTAATCATATTTGCTTAAATTGCTTGTGTTGGCACAACCCCAAATTTGTGATAAGATCCCAAAGATATGCAAATTATTCTACACGATAAACTACTGGAAAGATGCCAGACTGCTTTGCAAAGTATTGCCATTTACATTAGTGGAAGCACCACAGCAAAAAGGCAGATTCATTGTTGCCTTTTTACTTGGTGGTATATCAAGCCAAAAGGTGTGTGACATTTATTTTGTGTTATATTTATAGAATGCCAATCTGAGCTCACAAAAGGCCCCACAATTATGCCATGGCCTGTTCATCACATTTTTATATCCCCCTCCTATCTTTCTGTTGTAAACTGAACACAGCTATGATAAGTTGATGTTGTGAAGTTGGACCCACATGCCTGCACGCCACCAGTGATGTGCGTCATTAAAATACTCGCAATACACAAACATGCCACCAGGGGCGCACTGGCATAAGAAATAAACTAAAAAGTGCACCTGCGAATACTGACGGACAATCGCTGAGTTGGTGGCATCAACTTGAGGAAGCAAACGTGGGTTAAAAAGGGAAAGAAAAAAAAGACAAATTATCTTCACTGTTTAATCGAAACTTCTTCTATATTAATGAGTTTGACAGGATTTGCACTTATCTCACCTCTTGTTTCTGTAAGAGTGGTTGATGTGTGTCAATTGGGTCTGATGCGGCTTGAGTTGGCTTCCTTCACCGACTGGACTCGCCCTGTTTACAGACAGCGACTTAATAATGCATGTTTTCACAGAGATAGTCGATCCGTCTGGAGTAAACAAGAATGCCTGAGTAAGTACACGCTGTTAATGGCCAATTAAAAGGGTGATGCAAAAGGATCGCCGCGTGCGTATCAGTAAACTTTTAAAGGTTCAGCATGCGTGATGAACTTGAGTGGTCCATCTTTGCAAATAATCGGAGATGCAATTAACATCCATGAATTACATTGGACATGCAATGCGTCGCTCATAATTTCAATAATGTTAATAATTAATAATTACAGGCTAGTGATGTTTTTTTTTTTAAGTAGTAGACTAATAAAAATAAATTCCAAAGTTTTACCCGTATAATGTCTACTTCTCAATTACTTCCACGCGTAAAAAAAAAAAAAGCATGCTCCGCAAGCAGCGGCTCTTCAGCGCTCATCTGCCCGCCCCTCGGCCTTGAAATTTGGCTTTCCTCCGGGTGTCGGCTCGTGGAGAACGACCGTGAAGCGATCACATTAACACATTGTGTGCAAAAATAGAAGTGGAGAAAATAGCAGGTCGTTATTCCTTGCAAGGATAACATCCAGAAGGATCCAAAAAGTTTGGCAACGCAGGTGAGCACATAGTGCCAACCCGGTCAGAGGTCCATCGTGGATGCCCGGGCCTCGCGTTACAGGTGTGACACTGCACAAGCGCGATGTGAGCCGCTCAGTCGCGAGATGTCGAATGTTGTGAGCTGCATGCGCCTCCGCAGCCTCAACTGCTCAACGCATCATTTTAAGGCGGATTTTATTTCGTGTTATTCATTCCTAAAATCCGTAGGACGGGAGTCTCATTAGGAGGCGAATAAGCAAGCATCGACACTTTTTCCCCGCTGCCCATAAGCACACACATCACTTAATAGATCATTAACCACCGATATGATGCTGACACTAACGCTTTTTTTCTCCCCCTTTTACATCTGGTCCCTCCATTACGGCCCCTGTTATTAGCGGAGCGGGAACAGCCGCCGTCAGCCGCGCCTGCCCGCCGGACCGCGGTGCCGCGAGGGAGGGAGCAGGACCACCTAACGGAGCCGCTGCCAGCGCCTTGGCCTGCCCGGGGAGGACGTTTGAGGGCTACTTAGTTCGTTTTGGTGATCTTCGGTCATTTTGTGAATTACGACGCTCGCCTGCAGGTGCCTGAAATAAATTCAATTACCTTGAATTGTTCTTTGCATCAGTGTGTATTTGTTATAAGCGTAAAAAGACTAAATTTATTGGGTTTATTTGTTCATAATTTTAATGGTGATTATTTACATCCCAATAATTACAAGAAATCATTACTTTGAAAATATTATCTTTTTAGTTTTTATATATATTACATGCATTTTACAAATGTTTTATTCGTATCATAATTAGTCAATACATTTTCATGAATTATTCTCATAGTATCCGACGTCATATTGAATGAAAAACATGGTTTAATTAGTCTGCCTAGCACACAATTTAAACTGTGGCAAAAAAATAACAATCCAATCTTTGATTTGACTTAGAGCAAATCAAATGAAAATCCTACTTTTGTTAAGAAAATAGTAAAATATTAAAATGTGCAATACTCGAATTGTTTTACAGCCTACATTTAATATACAAAGAAGCTCAACTTTCTATTGTTAATGTCAGCTGCACGAATGCCTGAAGTATATGCTATGGTCTCAAATGCTATACGTGTGGTAATGTCAATGGATATAAAGATAAAATTAACAAATATAATGGACTTATTTACGTGTGTGTTATTTTACAGGAACGGCTTGAGTGCACGCCTAATAAATGATGCCATAATTGGCGTAACACTATGGCACAACATAGGTGTCACGCATCTGACGTGACACCTATGAACTAATAGAATTTCAATAAGAGATAAACGACTGAGAGAACGAAATAAAGTGCACGATTAGTATGTCCACACCGTTTGCAAAACAGGTGCTCAAGTTGCCCACGCAGGGGCAGCCTTGAGCCTGACTTGGACTCACAGCTTGGCCGAGCCAAAAAGAGGGCTGGCGTGGGGGTCACGTGGAAGACACAACATGGTCGGGACAAAACCACCCACACAAATTAAACTTGAATACGCGTCACATGAATCATTGCTGATTAACTTGTAAATTAACTGCAGACAACGTGGTGGATGTTTAGATGGATAGATGGATGGATGGATGGATGGATGGATGGATGGATGGATGGATGGATGGATGGATGGATGGATGGATGGATGGATGGATGGATGGATGGATGGATGGATGGATGGATGGATGGATGGATGATAGATGGATGGATGATAGATGGATGGATGATAGATAGATAGATAGATAGATAGATAGATAGATAGATAGATAGATAGATAGATAGATAGATAGATAGATAGATAGATAGATAGATAGATAGATAGATAGATAGATAGATAGATAGATAGATAGATAGATAGATAGATAGATAGATAGATAGATAGATAGATAGATAGATAGATAGATAGATAGATAGATAGATAGATAGATAGATAGATAGATAGATAGATAGATAGATAGATAGATAGATAGATATGAACTTGCCGGATAAAAGTAATACATTTGCAAAGGAGTTCCCTAAATCTAAATGCAGGTGACATGCAGGTGCAAATTTGAGCTGTCTGTCATTGTCACATTGAATGTTCTTAAAGACGTGTTATCGTAGGCTACACTAATTGGACATCATTACGGATTGTTAAAGGTGATGAGAAAATGGGGGAAACGAAGGAGCGCTGGTGGCGTGGTCCCACCTTGTGGCTTCTCCGTCAGCTCACTGTTTCTTGCGCACCTCCGCCTCCTCTTTCCCTTTATTTCAAGTGAGGGTTCGCCTCCCATTGGAGGGTGGCGTGCCACGGATCCCGCCTCTGGTTGTGCGTCACCGCGCGCTATAAGCATAAAGCGCTGGCTGGGCTGCGAGCGCAGTCTGCTGGATACTAGAATAGAGGAGAGAGAAAGAGCGAAAGAGGCGCGTGAATCTCTGCGGTGCAGAGCTGGAAAATCTGCTTCTAAGCGAAAATCAGACTCCCTATTTAATCTGCTCACTTGCTGTTTTCATTTTTCCTGGAGAAAAAGAGGACTTATCAAGAAGTTGCAACGAGGACTGGTGCCCATCTCTGCGAGCAAACTTGGTATTTCTTTCCTGTTCTTATTGATGTTTTGAAAGTTGTTGTGAATGCACATCTACTGAAAGGACTGTTTGTGCACTGAGGCCACTTGCTGTCGTTCTACCTCCTGCCTGGCTGTCAGTGACAGATCAGAAAACTACATGATGCAAACAGTGAACAAAGCTTAGTCTGAAAGTTTTTTTTTTTTCCCTCCTGCACTTTTTTTCCTCAAGGTGTTTCATGCTACAGCAAGTCAGTGCGCAGCGCTGGATGAACCAAAAGAACTATTGCATGAAACAAGAAAGGAGAGAAGAGACGCTGATTCACAAGTCCGTTTTGGCGACGCTCGCAAGCTCCTTTGCGTACCTGCAAAAGAGTCGCGACGGCAGCATGAGTGCAGAGCTGAGCATGGGCCCGGAGCTACCCAGCAGCCCTCTGGCTCTGGAATATGTCAACGATTTTGACCTGATGAAGTTTGACGTCAAGAAGGAGGGTTTGGCTGGGCTGGAACGCGGGGGAGTGCGTCAGTGCAACCGCCTCCAACCGCAAGGCTCTGTGTCGTCCACGCCAATCAGCACGCCCTGCAGCTCGGTGCCGTCGTCGCCCAGCTTCAGCCCCACGGAGCAAAAGAACCACCTGGAGGAGTTGTACTGGCTGCCCAGCGGGGGCTACCACCAGCAGATGGACCCGCAGACCCTCAGCCTGACCCCAGAGGACGCAGTGGAGGCCCTGATCGGAGCCACGACCCACGGTCACCCTCCGCCTCCGCACGTCCAGCAGCAGCTGCAGCAGCAGCAACAGCAGCAGCAAGGCGCTTTTGAAGGCTACAGGGGTCCACATCACCACCACAGCCACCACGGCCATGGGCATGGGCACGGCCAGCAACACCACCACCCGTACGCAGGGGGCATGGGCCACCACGCCGATGAGCTCTCCGCTCACCCGGGAGCGCACGGCCACCCGCACGGCCAGCATCACCATCACAGCAACAACATCCAGGATCCCGACAGCCCGTCCCCGGTGTCCCCAGAGGCCCACCCGACGCTCCACCACCACCGCCACCATCACCACCATCACCACCACCCGCACGGCCACTTGGGCCAGTCGGCGGCGCACCACGGCTCCGCGGGTGGGGGCGGCGGGCTGAGCGTGGAGGAGCGCTTCTCGGACGACCAGCTGGTGTCCATGTCCGTGCGGGAGCTCAACAGACACCTGCGTGGCTTCACCAAGGACGAAGTCATCCGTCTCAAGCAGAAGCGCAGGACCCTGAAGAATCGCGGCTACGCGCAGTCGTGCAGGTTCAAGCGGGTGCAGCAGAAGCACGTGCTGGAGAACGAGAAGACGCAGCTGATGAACCAAGTGGAGCAGCTCAAGGCGGAAATCAGCCGCTTGGCCAGGGAGAGGGACGCCTACAAACTCAAGTGCGAAAAACTCGCCGGGTCGGGCTCGGGACCCAGCGGCGGATTCCGCGAGGCGGGCTCGACAAGCGACAACCCCTCCTCGCCAGAGTTCTTCATGTGAGTTGTTTTTTTTTAGAGACAGCATCCACCTTGAACACAAATTGACTGATGGCAACCGACAAGAAACTGTTTAGGACTCTGGGCGACAATTATTTCCACGATAGAAGATCCACATGTAATCACGTGTCCATCCAAGCGTCCAATTAAGTGTCGTGGCGGCGTCTATTTGTACACTAGATGACTTGCGCGTTGAAAACACTTTTCAATTCCCTCCTCTGAGAAAAACGTCTCCTGATGAACTTTAGCCCGCCTTGGGGCTTTTACCACATAATCTTGCTACTAAATAGTGGAGCAGACTCGGCAAAGAGGCCTGGCGTCTAGAATCTTCTCCAAAATGGAAAAAGAAAAAAAAAAAATCAAACACATGCAAGACTCCTTTATGCAAATCTGTCGACTAACCCGTCACCCGGGAGGACATTTTATGCAACATCTCATTGATTTCTTGCCTGCTTGGTTATTATATTCCAATATATAGAGAAACAAACAAAAACATACATTAAATATTAATCCTGCATGCTGGACATGTATGGTAATAATTTCTATTTTGTATTTTCATCATCTCGTGTATATTAATAAGAGCATGTTGTTGATCTGCGCTTCTCCATATGGGTTTTGGGGACGGTTCGAGAAATGGAGCGGGGACAGAACAGCAGGACTGCCTGTGCAGTATCATATAGCGTCATATGCTCGCGGCTGGGGCGGCGGGGTGGGGTGGAGTCGGGGTTTATTTGGGCTTGTAAATATTACGCAACCGCAAAACTGCACAAGATCGAGGAGGCTGGTTTGAACTTCTTTCTTTCTTTGTGTTACGTTTCTCATTTATATATTTTGTTATCGTTTCTCATTTGCGGGACTGACTGAGAGAGGAGTGCACTTTTGTTCCATGTTTGTCTGTTGAATTGTAAAAAACAAAACAACAGCAAACTTTATGGCAAGTGCGCTTTTGGATGATTATCTTTTTTTGTTGTTGTTGTTGTCCATGTTGCAAGTTTTCATTTTGACATTTGCACATACCCCCTTCCAGGAAAACATTATGATGCTTCAGGAGTGAAGTACAAAAATAAATATTTACGGGTGATTGAGATGAGTTTTTATGGGGGCGGGGGAAGGGGCTGACTGAGATTACGCAATTATCTATTCACTCAATAACAAACACTCAGGGTGAAAATTTGAACAGGCTTGATTTAAAATTCCAGGTAATATTTTAACCCCTTTCCCCAAAGTAAAAACTGTTTTTAATTACAAAACGGAATTAAACAAAACAATCATTTTTGATTGACAGCCACCTGTAGCATCATCAGTGCACTAAAGATTTATATTTTACATATAAGCAATTTGTTGTGACGGAGTTTGGCATTTAGTGCAGTGTTTTCCTGATTTTTTTTCTGCAGGACAGTGAAAAAAGGGGAAACAGGTGGTGCAAATGCTCAAAATGAAAATATTTTATATGTGCTGATTTTGTTGTATTATTATTTGATGATTCTGGTTCTGCTGGCCAGATGCATAGTTACATAAAGTTTTTATTTTAATGATTTAAATTAACAGACTGTCAGATCATATCGAATAAGCATGGTGCTTGCATTTGAAAGTGTTGTTGAAAAGTCATGCATTTATCAATCTTTGGTTTTCTTGATTCAACTGTGTTGAAATCGAACTGAAACTGCAGCAGCGGGTTGTTGTTTTGTTTTCAGCATTTCCATGTACGTTGTCACGTTGAGGATCAGTTTTCAATCCTGTTTATATGAATAATAGTTAAACACTTAAATTTGAACTGTTCCATTCAGACTGGTTTCTGTTTTGTCTTATTTTGGGGGTTGTGTTTGGAAGAAATTGTTTCCTATTTTGCTTATTAAAGTCATTGAAATGGCAACAATTCAATCTCAGAATTTTTACTATTGCACGTCATTTGTTTTATTTTATCTCAATTGACATCGACATCAGTGAGGCATTTTAATATCAGGCATTCATATTTCAATAAACTGGGCGAAGGTGATTCACGAGGACGCGCAACAAATATTTTCTACATATATCACACATTCGTGCACTTGATGTGTCTGAATGGTGTGTGTGTGGGGGGGCGGCATTTGTGGTGCATGTTGCTGACTTGTGCACAAACTTGCGCGCTAGGTAAAGGGAGATCTTGACCTTGCAAGACAGAAAAAAATTAAAATCAAACCTTTGGATTAACATTGAAGAATCATTTTGGGGGTCGTACATGGCTTTGAATACACTTAGAAGCTCATCCTGGCGAGTTGGAGAAAAAAAAAAAAAAAAAAAAAAAAAGGTCCTGTCCGATTGTCTGCTGAGATGATACGAACGCGATTACGTGTATTTCATTTTATTAGTTAATACTAATCTATGAATATCGGCTTGACACAGATTGATCTCGCATAGCTGTGTGCATATATTTTTTTAAAGCGGCGAATGTGTGATTCAGATGCATGAAATGATCACGATCCAGCACAGTTATTGTTGATAGAGCGTCAGTGGAAGCAGCAAAGAATATCTTAGCAAGTTTTTACTTGCGTTTCTGGTGTTACACCATTATCTGGCCCGTGTCTGCACATTTTCAAGGACAAAAAACGAGAAGTGGAATAGAGCGGATTTAGTTTGAACTCTCCCGCCCGGCTCTGCTTCTGCAGTCTGGGGGGATTGCAGTTGCATGGGCTGAACGGGGACAAGCGGGTCTCCACTTACACGGATGGTTGAGTCATCAACACTGAACAAAAAAGTGGAAGGTTTGTTTTTTGTATCTGGATGATTTCTGAAAGTCGCTGGCGTCAGGACAATAAATTCTACAGTACCTGCAAATTAGTCACTTTGCATTATCAAAGGTAGCCTTTTTCACAACTTTTGAATGGTCGATAATGTGTAAAAAAAAATGTACCCACACGTGTTGACTGACAAATAGTACAGATATTTGAAAAAATATTTCGTTTACCAAATTGTGACTATTTGAGTTTTATACGCACGGACGCACGCACGCACGCTCACACACACACACACACACACACACACTTCATATATAGCTTATAACCTAAAATATATAGGCCTGTATTACACACACACACACACACACACCACACACACACACACACGCACACACACTAATTATTGCATTATCACTGATGACATCACCACAGACTTGTTAAATTACAGTACACAGAATGTGCACCACAATGACAGCAAAAACACAAGTTGGTAACAATATCCTCGACGCAGGACCTGGTTTTGCAATTTACGTCATAAGAACAACATTTGTGCATGGCCCTCGGCAGTACAGTGTAGCTCCACATTGAGAAACTGCAGAAGAGCAAATAGGAATCAAGGCGACACGGGAGAGTAGACGAGAGCACAAGGCTCAGCTCAGCGGAAGAGCCAAGGACACAGTGACCAGGCGTTCTGTAATGATTTTAGTCTCCGATCACACATTCACGCCCCCCCTGCAGAGATCCTATCTGCATTCAGCGTCCTTATTCTCTTCTCAGCAGCAGCAACAGCACCACTAACAGCAGCTAAGACTCTCCAGACCAGTTGTCAAAACGTGAGGTCATCTATGTATTTCCCAAGTCTTGGCTGCGTGTGTTTTTTTCACCCTGTTTGACCCCTGTCTCTAAACACCACGAGTTTCTGGCTCTTGCATAATTAGCAATATGCTCAATGTACAATATGCATTCCAAGAGTCCATGTGTGGTTAGTTTAATTATTGGTTCTAATTCTTTCTGCAAACAAAAAGGGCGGTCCACTGAACAAAGGACATTTTTTTTTCTACTTGCAGATCCACATGATTTTCTTGGAAATTAACAGAATTGGGTAGAGTAGCCAAAAATTGTGCTAGTTTTGGTGTATCCAGGTTCTTCCCCCTGCTTCTGTGGGTCGTTTGCATCATTGCCTTTCCCGCCCACATTCCAAGATCATGTGTATTTATTGAAGACGTGCTTAGGGGCTCTCTTAGCGTAGGCAGTGGCACCTGCGTTGTGCATATGCTGGCACATCCAAATTATTGTATCAGTGCAGTGCTTGCTGCATGCGTTTGCTTATTTGGCAGACCGGGCTCTGTCACGCTCGGTGGACCGGCGCAGCAGAAGGAGAGTCATGGAAATGCACCTAGAAGAGTAACAATATGGCGGAAGAAAGTCAATCTAAACCTTCCACCTGCTTAGACCACATCTAAACACCAGCGCGGAGAAGACAGATGGTCTAGTGCAACATGCGTGGTCGAATGCTCTGCACATAAGGGCAATGACAGGAGCCACTTTGATTGGACATGAATGAAGCTTGCTGTGACCACTCCTACAGCAGTGCAGGCCTCCCTCTCATAGATCTGCCGACTTGCGCTTGTCTGCAAATTTCATGGTCATCTTTCTTCATTTTTCGTTTCTACTCACCTGCACTCTATACACAGTGACATTTTATACTAGCTTCACTGCAAACACAAAATGGCAAAAGTGCTTGTTAGCACAAAGCTTATCCTAACTATCAGATATGAAGACATTTACAGTAGTAAACTCCAGATGTGTATATGTTTGAATTGACACTAAACCACACCGTCACACAGATGCACTCCAAAAATGTCATATCAAACAGTCTTCCCATAACAACACAAACGTTTTATGCTCATATTTGACTTGATACATGCTGTCAAAATATTTCTTTGTCTCCTCATTTGACCTACACTAGCAAATCTCTTGTGATGCATTTGTGCCTTCTTGGTCAAAACTACACCATGGTAGCTATGACAGACACAAATGGCCACAGCAAGTCAATGAAAGTGACCCGTGCGTACACCTCTGCTTCCGGGATGTGAAACCCAATTCCGGGTGGGATTGATCCTCATCTGGTCGCCGCGTGGCTGAGGCCAGCAGGGGAAGATAAGAGAAGACTCCGAGTGGTCAATGATATGCTTGGACAGAAAAGACACTTTGCTTTAAATGGAAGACATGGTTAGTGCATCAATTCATGACACAAGCAAATTCCATGCTACAGT
Source organism: Syngnathus floridae (assembly GCF_059516105.1). Taxonomy (NCBI): domain Eukaryota; kingdom Metazoa; phylum Chordata; class Actinopteri; order Syngnathiformes; family Syngnathidae; genus Syngnathus; species Syngnathus floridae. The sequence continues at coordinate 11,516,569 of NC_142414.1, read as the reverse complement.
TTAACGTTATCCTCTTGCCAGCAATTGCTTGTTGAAATTGAAAATGACGGTAGATCATTTATTTGAATACGTTTTGTGTTAATGTTGAATTGCAGTGTTTAGGATTTGCATGACTTGCACAAGAGGTATTTAAAATAAAAAATAATTTGAACTAGACAATTTCTTTTATAACACGTTTCTGATCTATTATGTGTTCCAAACACAAAATACACGTGAACAAGGTGTGTTCTGCCTGCATGTGTGCCAACTTCTGGCTTGTCGTCTGTCCCTCGGATGGGAGGTAAATAATTGAATGGATCCATTAATAAATAAAGTGCAGGGGGGGGGGGGTAGAGGGGTGAGTCGTCTTTACAATCACCAAGCGATGAGTGGCACGGTGGCAAACACGCTTCCACTCTCTCTTTGCTCACTCTCACTCAGGCATGTGCTGCAGTGGACCTCGGGCAGGACGTGCCACTTCAACACAACCCTCATCCATCAGGACAAGGCGACTTCCTGTTAGGGTAGTGGAGGGAGGTATCGGGCAGTTTTACACTGTAGGCATTAGTAAAGTCCTGTTGGTGATTATTATTTTTACATCACATTGCCTGTTATTTTTATTGAAAAATTTACCAAGGGTCCACTGAGCGGAAAAGAGAAAAGGAAGTTGTGGCTGTAAAGAATGTTGAATTTTAAGATTATTAATTTTGAGCCTTTTTAAGGCTTCAGAAGTTTTGTAAAGAGGCTCATTTTGGATTTGGGATTTGTTCAATAGCTACATGAAAGAAAACATGTTGGCCTGCAAAGGCAAACATGCAGTCCCATCCATTTTCTCTATCGATTCTCTATTAATGCTCAGCTTTCTTCTTCTTCTCTCTTTCAAATCTGCTCCTCTTGTTTTTTCTTTCTGTGGGCCTTCTTCTATATTTTACAGCCTGATCTCTATTTAGATTTCCTCGTTTGGAGTTGCCACAACGCTCCCTGCTGCCAACATCTGTAAGTGGTTTGGAGGCAAGAGACACGATGGAAAAACATCAAAAAATAAAAAAAAGAGCAGCACTGTGCTCTACTACTGCGCTGCTAAAGGAATGGCGGCTGTGAAAGGGCTACAAACTGCTCTGGGATCAGAGGCCCGCTCAGGAGCCGGGCCAGGCTCAAATTTAAAAAGTTGGCAATGATCCTTGTTATTTGCAAGGAGATACATGTCAGTATCAAGAAGAAAAAAAAAACATGTTATCATTTACTCTTGAGGCGGGCTAATCGGTGTAGTTTGTAACAAAAATGTACAAGCCACACTAGACTAAACTTCACACTGTCGGTGGGGGGGGCATGTTGGGACCGCGCAGTTTAAGGTTTACTGGGGATTGACCTTAATCACGTGTCAGGTTTTAGGCAGATTGGACTCGAGCTGCAGCACTTTTAAAGAGATTATGTTATTGTAAGAGATTAGAGGAAGTAGATACATTGAAGGGAGCTAATGAGGGGGTTCACCCCTCCCCAGCTGCATGCCGGCTTAATGCATTGCTCACTGTCCTGTTGATAATACACACTACAATGCTATTATTGTGGCCTCTACAGGTCTTTACAGTGTTTTTTTTTTGTTTTGTGCAGTGAGCTCCACTCATAATTTGCGACGTGCAAAGTTTCATCTAACTTGACCATTTATTTGAGGGCATGTGGCTGCCATTTACTGTGTTACTAAAGTCAGTGAAATGGCGAAGGGGAGAGTCAGGGGATGTGTGTGCACAGTAGGGTCTCATTAGGTAATGAGGGTGATTACGCTGCATTAGGTAGTGGAGAAGCGAGGCAACAGCCACAGGGCGGGAGGGGAGAGGAGAAACATGTGTCTGTGATTTGCGGCATAAGCACATACCATTTAATTGAGACAAGCTGTCTCCGTGTCCTGATTGGTGCAGAGCTGTCCTCTGCGTGTCTGCTTGGTCCTCGCTGTCCTTAGCTCTGAGGGCAGAAAGACAGATGTGGTGTGAAAGGGTGGAAAGGGAGCGTGGAAAGGTACTGGACCCAGAGGGAGACGCTCTTCAAGGTAGAGAGCGGAACGCTGCCTGTCTCGACTTTTCTAGGTCAGGCCTTTGCGTGGAGAACAAGTAGAAGATGGAAGTGTTTTGTCTGCGACTCAAGAAGATGACCGATTGCGGCGTGATGCTTCATCTTAGATAAATGACACCACGTTTACCCACAAAGATCCGCACTTGAGCACTAAATGTGCCACAGGATTCCCTTTGCCAGGCACGGCCCTGTCTTCTATAAGAAGGAAGGTATTTTTACCCGGTATAAAGTGCTGACCCAGTCTCAGGTAATTACACCCCTGTTGGGCTTTGGCACAGACATGTCAGGGCAATGCTGAGTGCACCTTACACCCCAGCCACGGGTAAACCACACTTATCTCACCATTTACAAGAGAACGCAGAGCCTGGCTCCAAATGAGAGTGGGGAAGTGGGGCCTACCTTGGCAAAGCTAACTAAGCGCTCCCCCATCAAAAGTCAGAAAGTGCGCAAGAAGCACAATGAACTTTGACAGATTTGCAGCGAGAGAAGAAAAGCAAAAAGATATATAAAAGTGCCAAACAGTGGGATTATGGTCAAGTGGTACCTGTATGTGGTGCATTTCCTAACTATGGATTCAATCCAGTAATCCTTAAGAGGGTTAGGCATGTTCTAATCACTTGTAACACAATAATGTTGAGCATGAACAAGATACAACTTTCTTGGATTTTTATTCAAGTGTAGAAAAAAAAACAAAGGGCTGTACTGACAAGCCCGGATGACGCCTTCAAACAATTAGAAGCTGGTTCTTCCTTTGGATTGAGACATTTGACATGTTCTCAATCATAGTAATATTCATACAGTCTAATCGTGAAGGCATTTCCTCATTTCACGATTTACACTTATGAAGTATGTCAAGAAGAAGGGTGCAGGCATATATAGTAACCTGAAGCTTCACCCAACGGCGTTTTGATTAGTTCTATCCTTAGTTGCTTTTTAATTGATTGAAAGCTATTTGAATAAAAGCCACCAAGCTACAAATACAACTTTTGTCATGAAGCATGCAGGACACCACAATATAAATCAGTCTCTCTCATGTGACTTTGCCTACAATATGTCAAAAGTGTTACCAAGACGTGCTTATAAATAAAGCCCAGTATTCAAACAGTCTTCAAGGAGACAATTTCAAGAGCTGAGCCAGTGAACATGTGCTTTTCAGACTTTGAGAGCAGAACAGGAAACCTTGAGTCTGTGTTGTCTTTACTTTGTCCAGAATCTATGTATCGTCTCTCCCGTTGAATGCATGCTTTATGGAAACTATGCGCTGTGTGTTGCGCGGCAAAGGGAAATGGTTGTGGTCAGACCGTAGTCCTTGACAGAGGAGGGAGGAAAGCAAAGAGTAGACAGAGGAGGGCTGCAAAAGAAAACCTTCTTGAATTTAAATGATGAGCTTATATCCATATTTTATCCACATGTGAACAGGCACATAGGCAGGAAGGTCCTAGCTCAAGTGCAGCGTGTCCTATGCTGGTGGGAATGTGCCACTGCACGTTAATTCTCCCTTCACGCTTGCGTTGAGGAACACAGAGCCTCTAATTGATGCTAAACAAACTGCTGACCTACACTCAGGATGAAAGTCTGTCCCTGATGCACACGCAGTGACACAAGCAACAAAAGTTTACTATCTGCCCTCAAACTCACTGGAAACTTCATTCGCTGCAAACACATGAGATGTCATTTATTTTTGTTTTCTAACTTTCAAGCTCACGTTAAAATGTGACAGGCCGGGAGTGTATACTTTGCAATTGTCCCGTGGAACGCTGAGAGGCATTTTGGAGAGCGCCCATGCATGCGTGAGGAGACGGTGGAAGGTGAGGGAGGGACCGAGAAGGTGAAGTCCTACTCATCTCGCTCTCTCTCTCTCTCTCTCACGCACGCACGCACGCACGCACGCGCGCACGCACGCACGCACAGACTGGCTCATAAGAAGTAGCACAACGATGCCATTGTGCAGGCCACATTTCCTCGTGTCTCCTCGCGGGTACATCATCTCTGTGCAGTCTGCTGCATGGAGGGCAAGTGCATGCATGCCACGGAGAGGGAATCCGAGGGAGGGTGGAAAGGAGTGGGCGAGAAGTTATAACCTGAATCTTTTTCCACAGATTCCCCTTCGTCTCTTGTCTTCCGAGTCTCTCTGTCACACCCTCCCCCTTTTCTCTCCCTCCCTCCACAGAGGAATCCAGTCCCTCCATTGGGACCACAGCCCTTTGAAGGTGATCCAGAATTGTGTCGCTCTGCCTGTTCGATTGTTCCCCTCTGCCACCTCCACTCCCAGCGCATCAGCCCTCAGGGTGCTGGATCCCGTTCAACCTGAGAGCAGCCATGCTGCAAATCCAGGCCCGGGCGAAACACCGTCGCAGAGCGCCCCGTTGTACCCCGGGGAGAACCCAGGTGGCCCGCAAAGACGGAGGACAAAGGGAAACGCACGCACGGTCATGTACAGTACGGTGATTAAATGCAAAGCATTGTCTCTACCTTCATCCCTTTGCTTTTCATAAGCCTTTTTTTCATCCCTTACACCTCCTCCCTCATTGCAGGCCACTTCCCCTCTGCCTTGCCTACACTTCCCGTCTCTGTCCCAAGGGCAAACTCATCAAACTGGTTCCTTTGGCACACCGGGAACACACAAATACGTACACACTGGGATGCCAGCACAACCGCTTTATTCAACAGAGGGCCTTTCACTTGCAGGGCCTCAGCAGCAGAAGACAGCGAATGACAAACAGACACAGAAGAGACAAAAAAGAGAAAAAGGGAGATAAAGAGAGAAGTGATCCAGAGGGATGTGCATTCCTTTGGCTCGCCTGGCTCTCGAGCACAGGAGACGTGTTGCTGGCTGTTCGCTTGACTCTCCTCGGGCCACATGGGGCTGGCACTCCTTTGCGCATGCCCGCATGTGTCTGTGTGTGTGCGCATGGGCTTATGTTTGTATGTGTTAAACTAAGGCAGACTTTGCAATTTCACTTACATTACTACTTTTATCACCTCTACTGTACGTGTGTGTTCCCAACCATAATAACCAGAGGAACACACACTTCCAGCTTACTGCTTTCAATTAAAACTAAAGAGCTTCCAGAACCACCGGGTCTTCTTGCCAAAACCTGCCGCACGTTTACACACAAGCAAATTTACACAAGATGGTAATTTATCTTATGTGACACAGCACAACTTAATTGCAATCAGATGATGTATGAGGCAAAAATGGTTTTGGTGCAGAAGGGTAATTCAGGTTTATTGACGTATTTTATATTTTGGTCAGGTTAACAAAAACATCCAAACAAGAAACCCTAAGAGAGTCACAATATTGTATAAATTGCTGCCTTGAGATATCAGTTTAATCAGTAGAAATGGCATTTAACAGTATAAAGACCTCCTTTGGGATCATTGGTCACAATTATCCAAAGTGCTGCCTACTGTATAATGTGTTAGGTTGAGTTTACTACCACCATTAAGTGCTTGTACCTCATATCACCAAAAACTTCAGCATCTTTCATAACTTAAGGAACCTCTGTGTTGTATTATATAATGAACTTGGCCCTGGGATAATACAGATTGTCTACTCAAAACTTTCAACAATTCTTTTAACTTTGAGAGTTCCCTTAAATGTTAAGTGCCTTACAAATTAATTGTATTATTATTATCATTATTATTATTATTATTATTGGGACTATTTTTTCATTCTTGTTGTTTTTGAGTACTATATAGCCATCTATAAAAGTACCCTATGCACGTTACAAAAATCTAATCTAATTTAGTCGTAAAGAATAACGGTTTCACGATTCTGTTTCTGATCACATTTTGATCATTTCACGGTCAAGTCACTCGTTTCTCCAGACACCGCTGAACTTTTAGATGACTACATGAGAGTGATGGCTACATCAATATTATCACATTCAAATTCCAATCATCTGCGATATCTCTTGCACATCAACACGATTTACTTTATCAACAATGTATCTTTCTTCCACTGGAACCTTCATCTTAATCACCTCCTGTGTTCCAGGCCTACAACGTCACAACGGTCACTACTGCGAAGATGAGCGTTCAAGCTATCTATAGCCAGTGTAGCCCTGGGGATTGTGTCCTAAACTCCATATTCATGACACATCACTTTGAGGATTAGAAGGGCATCATCAGATAGAGGGGTTTACAGCAGTGCGCACACACACACACACCACACACACATGCACGCACACACACTAAGTTAAGAGTCTCCGAGATGCTCAGTAACGTTGTTGTCCGGGTAAGCATAGATTAGATGCTCTCTAGGAAGTTATCCACATATTTTGGGCCATGTGTTTGTCATTACAGTTGAGATGTATTTCTTTTCCAGAGCAGTCTGAGTGATTGCTTTGTATCGCTAACCCGAACAGTTAGGTGTTAATTTGGGCAGTGATTATTTGCCTACTTAGCCCTAACAGCCTCTAGTATTCGTCTCAAACTGCCAGTTCAAATACTTTGCATTGGACTCGCTAGTGTCAATTGTTGAGAGACGAAGGAATCCAAATTGTGTGAGGCGGGGGATTATTTAGGCCATAGGAATCTGATCTGTGGTAGTGGAGGGTGGGGGGGTGTTAAGGGATGTGGGAGTTTTAGTGCCCACAGTGTGTCTCTGTGCTGTGATTGTACATTTTGTGGTTGTATGTGCATCCATGCATGCATGTGTGTGTTCTTATCTCCCCGGGTCCACAGCAGCAGGAGCATCAGAGGAAGCATAGCCTTTCCTTCCTGTGCCTTTCACACTGTCACAACACACTCTGGCTATGAAACTCTGGCTTCATCCAACTTACACAGCGACCGAGCGAATTTGCTCAAGGAGAATGTATAGTATGTGTACGATATGTTGAATAGTGTACATAATGTTTATTTGACATGCTGAGATGAATTACACAGGTGCTTGAAAGAAGCAAAGAGTTAGGAAAGTATGCTGTGGGCTGTTTGGAGGAACTGTAGATGTTGTTAGGGTTGTGACCTCTATGGGGAAGCTGAGGAAGGACACCTTTCGACTTGATATCAGGCACCTGCAGCTAGCCATGGGCAGAAAGCCATTCCATCCTGTTTCAGTGTGTGCCGTCCTTCAAAACAACACCGGCCCACTTTTGGTGACCACCACACGCCCCAAAATTACAGGACTACATTTGATGACAGCTAGTGAGCTGTAATGGTTAAACTGAGGTGAGCCAAGGTAGTTGTGCAGATAACTACAGTGTGCAGTTAAATTAAAGATTAAATAAATTGAATAATTCTGTGACAATGTAGTAGAAATGAATGGAAATACCAACAAACCAAACAGAAGATGTGACCGAAGAGATGGCAATCACTTAATGAAAGGTTTATTTTTTGTTTCAAGTAAATTGCACAGGATTAATGGATTAAAGGTGGTGGGGGGGAAGTATTTATCTTATTCTTTTTTTACATCACAAAAATCTGCCATTTGAACAGTTGTGTTTAGAGTTTGCATGTAGTCCAGACTACTCAAATGTGCACTGTACAGTGCAGCATATTAAACACACAAAAAACATACCGATGCTCTCTAGAGCTATTAAATGGGAACTGTGCCAAACCAACACTTCATTTCAATTTCAAATCCAAGGCCCGACATTGACCTTTCAACACTAAACTAGTTAAGGCGTCACTTTCCCTCTTCGTCTGTTCTTCTGCTTGTCAACACACCCAGTTTGCATTACCATGTACTTCCAATGTTCAAGTCAAATCTGCCTCCATGGAAGCTGTGATCACATTTTAAGAACCACAGACAAGTAGTTGTGACCCCTCATATGTATATTACTGTCTCCCTAGCCACAATAATCATTGATTTATTATTTGTTAGTATTGTATCCGTGTATGCGAGCATTTGGTTAAGGGACCTCATCTGGGGAAGTTTTTCCCCAAAAAACACTGATGTCTAAAGTATTCACCTCATCGGTTCAGCTAGCAAAAAGACATGGATTAAAAAAATCTAGAATTTATTTTTCAGGAGAAATAAGTAGCAATGTAAACATAAAGCCACAAGGTACTTACAATGAATTTTCAGCTTTGTGTTTGATTGCCATACACGCTGAATGAGGCGAGTTGGTAATTTCGCATGACAAGCATAGATCGGCATATCTTTAAGAGGGAGGGTTGCGCCACTGTGGGAGTGGTCACAATTGAATTCAATCATGGCCAATCAAAGCGTCTCATTGAATGCAGCGTGATATTCCCACACTAGAGTCTTGACATGGATTAAACACATCTTTTCCATGAGGTGGATGCCCCATAACCGCCCCCTGCACCAGATTGTTCATAAAAACAGGCCAAGTTGTGTGGGACACAAACACACTCGAAAGCAGGCAGCATTTTCCCTGGTCTGTCTACACTGTTGAAAAAAAGAGGCCAGAGATTAAATATGACCATAAAGCTTGCGGGTAGAAAGAATAACTAGTGAGCACATGTTTATTGTCATAGCGAACCAAATTGTACCATTGTTTAGTCGCCATTTATTTTCGGACATAAAATGCTCATTGCTGTCGTAAAAATGATAACCCTGGTCGTTAATTGAAGCCAAAAGACTTTGTGATGTCCAAAACGGCAGTTATACAAGACTCATACTAGGAGGACCGCTGTTGCTTCAAGCTCAAGGAAGGGCGTGTGAGTGTAAAATAATACCAAAAAACTACACCAAAGGAAGAGGGGAGATGGAGAAAAAGAGTGGGAAGAAAGTGGGAGATGGAGAGGGGGGTACCCAGGCGGGTGTTCCAAAAACCTGTCAAGGTATTTCCTTCTCCAAACACAAAATTTGCGGCACTTTGGAGAGTGGCGTGCCAACACTCACACATGCAGAGCCCCCAACACACAACAGCTGCAACTTTGATTTAACGCATACTTTGATTGGATAGGTCTCAGGTTGACTCCCTCATCCCTGTGCAGTCGTGACTGCGGCCGCCGTGCACAGCTGCGCGCGTGCACGCACCAGCGCGGCCAAACTTAATGAGCCATTCAATACGCCACGAGCTCCCATGTCCCCCGACCCCCGCCGCAAGTACATAATCCCTCTGTCCCCTCACTTGATATACGTACGTCTCATCACTCCTGATTCTAGCATGCGTGTGCCTGCACGCTCACATAAATATGCACACACACTTACACACACATTATGTCCCACCGTTCTCCCTCTTTACCAGCTGTAGTCTACCTAGCGTGTTTACACAGCCAGCTGAACCGAGATGAAGAAAGAGTATTGGAGGCATGGACCAGGGCCTTCTGTCTGAGGGTCTTTCCTGGGAATCACAGGAAATGGACCCCCCTACTCCAAAAAAAGGGAAAGACAGATGAAAATAAGTAACCAAAACCTCAGTCATAAATGACGAGACTGACGCCGAAAACATATGTCCCAAGGGTCCTCACAACTTGGGACGAAAATTGGGTAAAAACATTCCAATGTGACTCCAGTAAAAGTTACCTGTAGATTTGGTGCTCTCAACTGCCGTTTGCTGGATCTCACGGCAAAACAGCTTACTTTGTGTGTGTGCTCATTTTGTTCTGAAAGAGTTTTGCTGCGTTGTGGGAACGTAAGGTGAGGCTGTGGTCAACATTGTGCCCCTTGGCCATTGACAGGATTACAACTGTCTGGCCTTTGTGCTCAAAATGAGCGGTTGAATCATTAAATATTGATTTAAAACTGCTAATTACTCCTTACATCCTCGGGTGGGGAGTGAAAAAGCAGGTTCTCAGATGGTTTCGTAATATCTTGCTGACATCCACTCGTTTTATACTTTTTGGTCTATTTCCTCAAGAGCAGCGTATAGTAATTTAAAGGCTCTATGATTAATAATTTTTTGGGGGGATTGAAGGGCCAAGCGTCATCAAATATGTTTTTGTTGTTTAGACAATTTTTCTTACATGTCATGCTTTCTAGTTTCCCTCCAGCCACTCGTGTTTAGTTGTCTTGGTGTGCCTTGTTTTCTCATCATTTTGATTGTATTTTGTTCCTTACTTTCTTTCAGTCTTGGTCAGTTCATTGTTGCTGTGGAGCTTAGTCCTGTCGTGTTTTTTTCTCTCTCCGTGTTGAGGTGAGCCTATTCCCTGTATTAATTGTGGATTTTGTTCATTCTTTATTTTGAGCCTTCCTGGTGCCTTGCCTGCTGTTTTATTTTTTAAACGAACATTGTTTTAATATGTGTTTTTGTTGTTTTAAGATCCACATACACATCCGCTTCCCTGAATCTCGATCCTCCATCTTCTGGCACAACATTACATGCAAACCCAGGATGAGATTAAATTGTACATAATTAATAGGACACTTTTGTTTAAAATATTTTTTTGTTTGACTTCTTTTTTAGAATCTGTGTAAGTGGCTAATGATGAAGACTAACTGCAAATGCTCGCTTGTCTTTTTAGGCTCCTTGGTGGTCCCAATCACTCTGATTTACAACCGGGTTCTCTTCTTTTTCTCCACTCGTAGAGAGAAAGCACCAGCTGCCATGTGCCCCTGTGTTATTTGTCTTTAGAACAGACCCCCTTAATTACTTTCTGTTGTGCCCTTTTCCTTTGAACCCTCCCACCCAAATATTGAGCTCGCTTGTCTGGAAAGGGGACTTCAGACAACAGAGGTGCGTGTTTTGGTGTGACTGTGCTGCTTCATATTTAAAGCAGGTGTGTGTCCAAACAGTGAGCATGTGTGGGAATGTGACTTGAGGTCTACATTTAACTAACAGAGTGGGACTTCTAGCCAAAGAATCTGGCCACAAAAACCAAACCAGCTAACCTCAGTGTCTGGGTGGCAGCTCTGAACCTCGCCGCCTAATCAAGTAAAGCATTATACAACTTTTGTGGTTTCGACCCATAAGAGAAAGTTCAAGATGGGACAGATTCAACATATGTGTTTACTTTTGTGTCTTCACTTTCTCACACATCCTCCTTTTTTTCTGCATTTGTGCTGTTCAGTAGTATAGACAGGTGAGAGAAGATGTCATGACCCTTGACCTTGCATCATTCTCAGGGTTGCTCTGGGTGGCCAACTGGGTTGACCTGACCTCAACCCTCACAGTGACCCTGGGGTCACTGCCAGTTGCTGCTGTTTAGCCACATGACAGGCCCACGAAAAGAGAAATTTAAAAAGCTGAGAGGGCCTTTCTGTTAATTCGAAGCGGAAAGATATCCCCTGTAAAATTTATAATTGTATGTTTTTGCTGCACATACCTGCAATTACACAATGCCTACCACATGATTTGCCCTCTGTGGCAACAGTCATGCAAACCATAATGAAGTTTAATGACTTACAACTGCTCAGCATTAGCAGAAACTGCAATGGCCACAATGACACTATTATTTTGATAGTGAAGTATAATCAAGCCAATCCAAAGTGAGTAGTTGTCGCTCATTCAAAGTCAGGAGCCTTGTCCACCTGTGACCCTAATGAGGACATGCACAATAGAAAATGGATAGATGGAAGAAAGAGGACGTTTTCAGTACTTTCAAGGGGATTGAAGATCAAAATGTCACGACTTTGTTGTAGTTTAAATGCCCATATCTTCTTTAAAGTCAAGTCAACTTTAATTATATGGACCTAAATCACAGAAATAGCCTTAATCAGCTGCCAATTATGTAAATCTGGACTGTATTTATTCAAAGTTGTATAACATTGTTTCAAACATTACATCTGCCGGTTTATGAGGGCCACCATTTTTAATAGCTTTTGTTAGCTCTTGTGAGAGTAAAAACTCGTCAAAATGTGATGTCTATTTGTCAATTCCAGCTTATTAAGCAGCTTTATTTACAAATACATTCAAAAGAGCCTCTTGTTTGGGTCAAGTTAGTATTAATTCATACCCAGTCAGGCTGTCTGTCATTTTGTCATTATTTCAGGTCGGCTCAGTCCGTTGGAGTCGTTGGCGACAGCCACTTGGTGTCGAGAATGGACTTAGCGGTACTGGGTCACACAAAGGCGAAGCACAAGTAGATATTCAGCCATCATCGCATTATGGTAGAGTACAAAAAATTCTGTAGTCAACCAACCACTATCAGATCTACACGGCGAGTTTTTATCGCTTCAATTTATTTACATTTGTTCCCACTGTCTCACTATTGTGCAGCCCTCTCAAGGACATAACTTTTCCAAGAGAACGTGGGCTCAAGTGGACTCATTTGCATAAGTAGGCCATTGGTTCCTAATGGAGACGTTTTGTTCTGACGCTAACAAGGTGTCTCGCCGGGGCTCTCGTTCATTCTCGCCTTCCTGTCGTCCGCCGACTCTGACGTCCGGGCAATCAGCGTCATGTTTGGGCGCTCTCTTTGTGTGATTTACGAGCTCCTAGGTTCATTTAAAAGCCATTGTTCTCCTCTGACAGATACCACGGGCCCCTCCGCATTCTCACTTGTGGACCGCACACACTGGCTCGCACAGCTGCCGCTTATTCTGCCACGCACTTGCCCATCTATCACCGAGCAAAACAGGAGAAGATTGTTATCCCAGTTACAAGATTAACTCAGAGATGACCAACGATGGGCAATCCAGAGGTGAGCTCGAAAACACACAGATGAGAGAAACGTAAAAAGGAGAGGAGACCTTGGCTTTTCTGAAACAACATTGTCAATGAAGAATCAGTCTTGAATGAAAACGGATTCACTGCTTTGTTCAATGAAAAACACGCAATGATTGAGTCATACGACTGAATACATCTTCAGCCTTCTAAATGAAGCAAACAGAGGGCTGTCTTCTATCAACTGATTATTCACAAACATATAAAACAAGATGAGAAATGTAAAATCCAGTGATATAATACAGTCGTCTAGATTGAAAAACAAACACACAACCACTATTTCAACATCATGTCACCATATGTGAATGCCATTTTCAAAAACGGTACTCAGGCGCAGAAAGGGAAATGAAACCAACGTCAGTCAAGTAAAAAAAAAGTGAAAGGGCAAAAGGCTCCTTCCTTCCATCTCGCCTCCTTGCGTTTTGCTAAATGCTCCAAGGGTGTCGATCTGTAAATTCATCAAGGAACACCTTTCCTTGATTAAATGTGTTTCGACTGCAAATGGAAGGCAGCAGAGGAGGCAAAAGGAGGGGGTGGTAATTTGGAGAGTAGAGGCTTTATGAGAGCAATCATCTCCAATAAGGGCCGCTCGGGAATCTCAAGCGGTGAGCCCACCACCCCGCACGCTCAAACAAACACAGTTGCACTTTCTCTTGAAAAAAAACCAGCGCCTATGTGTTAATTCAGTTGCTTACACTGAGAGCAAAAGAGTTTTTAATCCCAATGCTCATCACTTACTTTAATTTGGGGAGATGAAGAAAAGGTGGCGTCCCACAAAGTGGGCTGGATTGAGTTACAGCCTCTGCTCTGCCTTTGAACGGGAGATTAACTTCTTTCTCTGAGTTCATATTTTCATTTGGGACTGCCTGTGGTCAGACGGAGGCTGGCGGAGAAAGAAAACACAGGACAAGAAGGAGGGGGAGGCTTGGGGAAGATATAATGTTGGGATAATAAATCATATGCACACAATATAAAAAAGTGGGAAGAGTCGCATGAGCGACCAAGTTATCGAGCAGTTGCAAGTTCACACACCGCGCTAGTCTGTGATGAAGCACTGAGGAGCAGATGTTGTGTGCTTTTTGCTGTTCCGAATGTGTCTAAAAGAAGAACGCACTTGGCTTTGAACGTTAGCATACAAATAGTAGAAATAAACCCAGAATTTTGGGCATTTCTCAGAAAGAAAGATAGACAGCTTGAATACAGAGTGGTTACCCGTCATGTGGTTAGTGAGCTATCTGTGTTGGTTTTGCTTCTTTGATTGTAAAGGGCATTCATGGCAGTATTTTGTCAAAAATATGTGACCAAAGCTACACTAAAATGTTTTGGAGTTTCCCTCAACTAAAACTATCACATAAAGAAATGATTGAACTGTGACTGAATAAGCATTTTTGTCCAAAACAATAAAATTTAGACAAGTTCCACCAAATCTAAATGGTAAAACTAAATGGCTGCCAAGAACAACATTGTTTAACCAAACACAAGCACCGGCTACTTACTTCAGCAACAACTCAGTTGAAGGACGCATTAATCACTCTTAAACGATTCTATAAAACAAAGTGACAAAACGTGGTATCAAGTTGGACCGTAATTGAATATTTCACAAAGTGACAGATTAAATAATAATAAAGAAATAAAATAATAATAATAAATACTTCTCTGGTACAAAGGCGATGTCCAACGCTCGTGGACCTTTCATTTCAAAGAGGGGAATGCTTCCAGTATGCAGAAAAATATTTGGCATTATTGATAATAACATCAATGCTATCATGTATTATTTTTATTATTAATTCCTTCGTGGATACATGGATAAGCATGATCGTTACTGGTATCAGATCCTAGATCCTTGTAAATATCCGTCCCGAGGGTTTAAACTAGTTTTTTCTCCTCAGCAGTCTCAAGTCCTTTAACATGATCAAAAGTAAGCCCCACAATAAAAATCAGATCAAAAAGTGTCAAAGTTCATAGTAACAAATTCCTTCAAGAGCACCCTTCACCGTGCATACTTAAGGTTTAGTTTTTGCTTTACTGTACATTCAAATGAAACTCATCTCATGGGAATTGGTAAATCTAAAGACAGTATGTAAAGTAAATTTAGCTCCATGGGAAAACCATCTATCCATTTACTATCCTCTTTACCACTGATTTAAATTAAAAATGGCTTGACGCAACACCAATTGCAGTTACGGCTAGTTGAAATGATATCAATAGACGAAAAACATTGTGACTCCAGGAGCAGTAACAGCGTGTCAGCGTATCCAGAAAACTGCCGGCAAAGATCCCGTAAGTGCAGTCGTGTAAGTGGGATGCTGACAGTTTTTTGGAGAGCTTCTTCTCTGCTCAAACGGGCCAAGTGTTATTATCAAACCTGAGACAGCCCATTGGCATTGAGTTTCATTTGCGTGTGTGTTGTGTGTGTGCTTGTACGCGTGGTATGATGAGAAGGGCAGAGAGCGAGTCGTCGGGTAGATTAGCTGCAGGAAAGCAGCTGTGTTTGTACGCATTGGCCGGAGGCTTTGACATGTCAGTCACACGTAAGAATACACACACTACCGTACACCCCTCTCATATTCTCATCTTCCTCTCACGTAAAAAGTCAGAGCAAAGTCAGTCTGGTCTTGTTGGAAACAATCCACCTGGAGGAACACTCGGTGTATTCTGTGCAGTATTTTCAGATAGTTATACTAAAGTTTAACTACTCAACTCAAATGTTTTGGACTGTTGGTTTACCGATCTAAAATATTAACCACAATTTATCGGACTGAGACAAAAGAAAAAGACGCCACTAGAGGAGAACAAGGATCCCTGGGGTATATAAGAAGCCTCTGTTTGTTTGAAAACAAAATTTTGTTGGAATCTGTTCAAAAAGTAACTGCTGCAATGAGTAGAGTCGAACTTTCTTTATAGAAAAATGTATCCTATATTATAACATTCATGAAAATAATGAGCCATGTGTCAAATTTCAACATAGCATTTTCATACTTTTGGTATCCTACAAAATTCTGAGAACATGCTCGTCTAGAATACTTTATTTGTACTCAAACTTGGTTTGGCTGACAGGGCGGCGGAACTCACTAAGTTTGGAATTCTTTTGTGGTTTTGGGGCTGTGGATAATGGGAGAGTGAGCATTACATTGAATCCACACTGTATACTAAACTTATCTGTGCATGATGAGCTGAAAGGATGGAATAGCATAATGATCCTACTGTATTACCCATTCCACCTGAATCAGTCCCAATGCTTCCCAGACATCAATTTCCTCACCAACATCTACTGGCTCTACAGCAGGGGTCACTGACCTTTTGAAACTGATGTGGGGTCATGTCAAGGACTACCAGTTTGATATGCACTTTTGAAATAAGGGGATTTGATACTAAATTTTATTGTTCAATACCGTAACACTTGTTTTCAATGAAAAATATATATACGTACTTTTTCAACAGCTCGGTTTTACGGCATCCCTAGGAAATCTCTGGTTTACTATTTTATAGAAATCCAGCCTTTGTCCAGTGTGGAAGAAATAGGAATTGATGTAACCCTCAAAATAACTAAAGAAATAGTGAAGGGTGCATTGGCGTCTTATGTACTTACAAATATATGTAAGACGTTGTATTTAGTAATATTTTTGAATGAAGAGTTTGTTTCAGCAACAGGTAGATTTTTTTATGGAAAACCTCAAAGCTACATATTAGAGCACATGGTAAAATCTGTGTTGCGCAAGCTTTTATAGGTCAAATGTAAAACAATAACAATATCACACAAAGCTGATATGCTAAAAATAGTAATGCTATTTTTAAAATAAGTATCACAAATACATTTAGGGACACAAGTAATCTATGATACATTTTTTAATTTCTCCTATTCAATGTGTGTGTGTGTATGTGTGTGTGCGCATGTTACTCAAATCTATAGGTCCCCAGCTTGTGGCTCTCCCTGGGGCTAACGTTTAAATAAACAGCCAGATGTCAAGCATGCTGTGGGAACAGTCAGAGGGGTATGGGACTGTGTCTGTGTTGCTCGGCACACCTCTGCACAAATATTGGTCACGGTGTCATGGCCCGCAAGTTGTGTGATGGACGCAGTCTGACAGAGAGACAGGCAGCAATGGAGAGGGTCAGAGAGTCCAGGGAAGTCATTAACTGTTTCTTGCCCAGGTTCCGTGTCAAAAAGAAGCATGGATGAATGCAAATCAAAGGTCATCTGTCATATGTTCCTTTCCTTGTCAATGTTTTTAGGCAATGGGGAACAAATATTCATTTGCAATACTGACATCGCTGCAGACTGCAGAGTAAAACAACGCTAAAGAAAAGCAAAGACAAATAGACGTATTCAAGATGTTAACAAGGCCTGGCTTTGCAATTTTGATTTGTTCTTTAGAATCTTTTCGATATTTCTGGTTTGGTTGTCAACCTCATATAATTTAATACAAGTGGCTGCTGGCTCCCAATCACAATTTGCATTCCTGTTTCTCCATCAATCAGGGCACTGTATTCACCAGCTCGTCCACTGCACACCAGTCGTCAACAGATGATATTGAAATGACTGAGATGAGGTTTTGTTTTTTATTTATTGGTGAGTTTTCCAGTCATTGGGCAAAAACCTGAGTGACGACTTTGGGAATGAAACGGTTAATAATACTGCAGGAACAGAGACTGGGAGTGGTGGTATGCACGGTGAGCAGGGAGCAAAGTTTTGGTGGGGTTTGCCAAGAGTTTTATAGATACTGCAAACATGGACCAGTGAATTTGCCTGCTATTGTACTAACATGATTTCATTGACTGTAATCCAATTAATACAACGAATTCCAACATACATTGAATTTTCACACTTTTGTCTGTAGCTAATCATTAAAAAAAGTTTGCTCAAATTACACAATTGTGATACACCACCCCACAGGTAGTACAATGAATTTTAGTAAAAAAAAAAAAATATTGTCTCTATAGGACAATATCTCTTTCTGCAACATACAGGATCAGGAATCATAAATATTTCAGGAAGCTTTTCTTGCCTGAGATTGAATGATTTGCTTGAGACTGAGTGTGAAAGAGAAAGTGGGGGACGGGACAAGAGGGTTAAGTAGGCCATGACTGAATGGTGGTAGTGTCATGTGTTTGATGTCCATTTGGGTCCATCTCACATCCGCCTGATTGGGCGGCTCCAAACAAACTGACGGAAGTCCCATTCCACACTTTGAGCATGCAAAGTCATAAAACCCAAAAACGGGGACAGGGGTGACATAATATTTAAAAGTCAAAAAGTCAGCTTTATTATTTATAGCTTTATTTATGAATGAACCCTTTAAGTCTTATTAATTGAGAGGGTTAATAATGTTCCCTTGTTACTATTTGATACATTTCACCAAAGTTTCTGCATTTCTTAAGCGTTTTGCTTGAGGGAAGTGACAACACACACAACATGCACATGCATTACTTGTACATGATGTTGTTACACAGAAAAACAAACTGAGTGAAAGACTCCTCTTGAGATTTCGTGTTCAAATGTGTAAAGAAAAATACACACGCACACACGACGCACGCCTCTCCGGGCATGATGTTTACAAATGTTGCTCCCCAGTGGCACGGCTCGCTGGCCTAATAAACAGCCGTCCGTGGGGATATTCTACAAATAAATCTGCAGATCCATTTTAAAATGCCTGTGTGGCAGTAAGAGAATGGTGAAAAAGAAAGGATAGAAAAAAATGAGCTTCAATTTGCCTCACCAGAACTTTATGCAACTTTATGGAGTGTGTGAATATTAATTTCCCTTACGTAAGTGTATGTTCTTTTTACGTTTGTATGTAGGATTTCAAGCAGGACTGTGAGCTGGACACTACCTCAGCTGTAGCAAGGCAAGGTTGACCCAAAAGGCACCACTTTATATCTTTTTGTGACGCTAATCTTGGAACTTTACTGACGCACCTCATATGTGCCCTGTGAATGGCTGGCGACCTGACCTTCTCTCATCCAAATTTAGCTAGGAAAGGCTCCAGTTTAATCATGATCCTATTGACGACAAGAGCTATTTTTTTCCTGTAGCAAATCAGGTTTTCATAATTGTAGTAATAATTTAACATCCATAATATATCTAGCAGTGTGGCAATTTGTTGTTAATATTTATGTTTTTTTTTTCCTGTACTGTTGAAAATTGACAAACGCAGATTGCCAGGTATTTGTTGCTGCAGCAGGCCAACCTTTACACGTTGCTTCTTGCAGAGACTGCTTATACAGCACAGCACAACACAAAACAGCACATTTTGTGTTAGTGATGTTGGTGAAAATGCGATTTATTGACGGGTGTGGCACAATAAGGTGAGGACTTGAACAACCGTTCTTGTTGTTTTATTGGCAATGTTAATACGCTACCTCCTGTTAAGAAAGCTCCAGGAACTCATGGAGGTGCATACACATGCACGTACTTACAAGACCCACAAGAAAGCGCACACACACACCCACTCTAACACAGATCCCAATTAAAAGAACATGTCTACATGTGCACTTTTGGAGATGTGTTAAACTGTGAGACATGTTTTACATTGACTCACATTTTGAATCAGGAAAAAGATGTTTCAAAGCGTACACTATCAAACCATAAAACAAAGAGAAAACCTTGTGTATTGAAAGCAACCTCAGCTTTGCCTTAGGGAAGTCAGCAAACTATGCAAAATGCCAATGGCATGCACTGATTTTTAATTGTGTAAAAGATATTTGAACACAAATGATAATATAAGCACACCTGAATTAAAGCCGCAACAGCTACATTTAGACAATGTAAAATGTGAATGTAAAATAATAAATATCTGCTGCTTCACTTTTTCGACGTGGGTTGCACAACATTGCAATTGTGTTAGAAAGGAACAGCCGCACAACTCCTTCACCATAATTTTACTCAGCCTCTCTGGTTGTTGCTGTTTGTGTTACCTCCAACATAAGACAAATTTGCCAATGAGCTTTTGCTGTGTCACTCTTTACATGTGGTCAGTATTGGTGAACTTTTTGTCGCTTCTCATGATCCAACGGTGCATTTGTAAAGATACTCCGAGCTTGTGAGCACGCTCTGGTTCACTGCGACTGTGCTGTAGTGCACTCCCAGCACTCTGACTAGACACACTAGAAACTGCTGTTCGTTGAATAACACAAGCCGCGTTTGGAATTGAATGGGAGGGGAGTATGGTCTGCCTTCTGAACCACACGCTCACAAGGTCACGTCAGAGTATATTTTCGATCACAACCCACTGAACTGGAATGCCACTTTTACATTTGCTGCAAATTCTTGGCTTTATATGTCCTGACTGATGAGCATTTCAATAGCTGCACAAAGCTCTTTAGTAACAATCTATAGTGTAGCAGGAGTTAGAAAGATGTTGATATCTACAAAGCTAATTCGGAAAAGTAACATTTTTCTTTAAAAAGTTAAATCTGCTTGCAACAGAACCACCACTACTGTGTTCTACTGCATGTTTTTTACTTCATTTAAAATAAGTACCTCTCCAGAATTCGGCACTGCCACCACCTCCCCCAAAGAAAGCAATGGTGCTGGTTATAGAAAACAACTGTTGAATCAAAACTAAGCCACACAAACCATTCATAGTGCTTCCATTGTAATTTGAATTGAGTGCTAAACCTGATCAAATTGTCCCTGCTGCCACTTTCAGCACACTGACACAAATACAAGCTAGGAGGCAAAGGGAACGACAGGCAGGCTCCAGAGCATAATTGAACATGTAGCTGCACCACCGCAGGGACTTGGCAGGCGCTCGGGGGAGAAGACTTAGCTCTCAGGGAGAAGCCTGCAGGCCAAGCAGGCTGAGCTGTGCCAGGCCCACAGCGCTCCCCTGTTTCCCTTTTTTATTTCAAATAGCCCTCTGCCATCAAACCTTTTCCTCTATGACACTGTTCAAAATACCTTTCCTTTAGCTCGTTTGAGTCATTTGTACTCCAGTTAAACCCAGTCTTGTTTTGGTAAGATTAAAGTTGTATCCAGTCATAAAATTCAAGCTTGTACTGTCTGTAAAGACGCATACACACAATTAAACCAGCATGGATGCCATTGCATCCATGTAAAAATAAATATGCACAGAATGCACTGGCAATTTTTTCCTGTGAAGCTGTGGTCAGTATGCAAGAAAAAGGAGGGTCAATCTAATTTGGGATGCAAGTCAAACAGCATCACATCGACGGCGAAACACTCCAAGAATTTGAGCGTTCAGGACTGCGTCTTTGAGAGCGGCCGTGGAACAACAAACGACATAGATCTTTGTTTTGTCGGCCTCTATGTAAAGATGTGTAAGAGCTACATGTATATTTGTAAGGTTTTGTGCAAGCCGCATGTAACTGATGTGTGGTTTGAGCATGTGTTATGCTAACACCCGTCTGGTATTTACACATCCCTTCCCTTGTACAGTACGCTCTTTCACTAACTCGCTTTGAAGAGGCTTACCTAAACAAGCCTCTGTTGCATAGACCCAACTTGACCCGGGCCTGACCACACCAGAGGCCTTGAATTGAGAGGGAAAGAGGATGGTGACGTTTGTGCTTGTCTGTAGGATAAATATTGGGTGGCAGAGAAAGAAAGAGAGGGAAATGGAAGGGAATATATGGATGCTTCCTTTGCTAAAAGAGTCAAGTCAACTTCCGCTAACTGAAGTACTCCTCAAAGTTTTAGAGGCGCTGAATTCCCACCTGGAGAAGATCTATTTCACTATTTTCTAAGTATTTATGGAACCACAGTGGCATGTATAAGAAAGACAGGCATGACGGCATGAAGGCTATGACAAAAAACATGAAATCCGACGACATGTAAAATCTTCTCTCTCTGTGTTCCAATACAAATTCAAGCTGGAGCTGAGATTTAATTTACAAGGTGTTCTTGAGTACCCTCCTAAAAATGTGCAAGAAAGCCGATGTCCTTACTTCTCTCTGGAGTTTTATTTCAGTCTTGCGAGGCTATATAATGAAGCTCAGACTGTAATTGGGCCAGCTGCGTTATTTTAGGTCTCAAGCACAAAGTAATTACTGAGGCTGTACCCGACTCAGAGCATGCTGTGCATCTACTTGGGACCCAACAACAAACATGCTTTCACTATAATAATTACTCAAAACGAGTCAGAGACCATCCATCTATTTACTTGCTTTTTTTCCAGGGTCGGGTGGCGGGGGCACCAGCTTATGCAGAGAACCTGACTTTCACTTCTTCCAGCTCTTCTGGGGGAATGAATGCCTCATTCGGAAGACATCCAGAAGACATCCTAATCAGATGCCCAGGCCACCTCATTTGGCTCCTCTGAATGTGATCGGTGCGACCTTGAACGAACCCTGACGTAAAAACATTTGCCACCTGTGCACTTCAGTGAGATAAGGACGTGATAGTAGAACTGCCTCATGCTATAAGCAGAGGCTGCTGTAAAAATAAAAGTAGTGCAGCTCAACCTCTGGATAGTGTACTCAATGTATCAAACATGGACCCAACAGTGACCTTAAAACCAAGTAATGTATGTGGTGATTTTGGCCGTCGCACCCCTAATATGTTTCTACTGTATTGAAGTACCGTATTGGCGCGAATATAAGATGACCCCGATTATAAGACGACCCCCTCTTTCTCAAGACTCAAGTTTGAAAAAAGCCTTTGTCTAGACCCCGAATGTAAGATGCCCCCCCCCCCCTTTTTTTTCAGTTTTATTTCAATGAAACAACCTCATCTTATATTCGGGCCAATACGGTAATAGTTTTATTTAGATTTGGCAAAGTCTCATTCATCCTTATTCACAACTCCCACACAACTCCCTGGTATCTATAGCACAATACATTTTCGGGCTCCAAAGCACTGGACGGACAAAGGAGCAGAAATTTTGAAATAAATTTCAAGGCTTTGGTTGAAGAACAAATCATCATCACCAGGCAATTTGTGGTGCTGTCATTCCACCACTGAGCTAAACACCCACACATGGCGGGCAATAGAAAAAAATTGAGAATAGCACCGTCTGTTTGTTGCCATCATTGTTCTGCATTTAGTTACTTTCATGACAAGATTGTGCAAACAATTATCTGGCTGTTATGCAGCCAATTTGCATTAGTGTGTGGACACTGATGCAGCCAAAGCAGCAGCCATTTCACTGACAAGTTGGCTTTGACAGACAGATAAAATGCAAGTCGAGGCGGTTGCTGGGACGATAATGATTAAAATCAACGAGCGTTTGCGTCATGTGTGAGCAAGACCTGCCTCTCCTATGCTGAGCGAGAGCAATGGGAGGAGAATGTACTGAACAAATCTGCATTCAGCATTTGCCAAGCCACCACAGCACTGGATTTGCAAGACTATCTGAACATTTGTCTTCCACTCAAATGGGAAGTTGCCCAGCGCTCCAGCAATCTGGAGGGTTACGAAACACTGATCCTTTTTGACTTCTGCATCGGCTGCATCCTGTTGACGAGTCAACTCAAACAACGTGACTATGACTTGAGCTGAGTTAACCTGTAAAAAAGAAAAAGGGAAAGGCTGGAAGTGCAACTCTTGACATCGGATGGATTCAGCACATCTGAATTGTTGCAGAGTTGAAAGACTACTGTACACGTGCGCTTTCTCGGATCGTGACTAAGCTAAAATCCAGGAGGCTGCTGTGCCGGGGATCAGCACAATGCAGTGCTTGTGTTCGCTGACCTCTTCATGCAGAACTTTTGAAAAGGTGTTTGGGCAAAGAACTTAATTTAGCAACAGAACCAGTGAAGAAAAACAATAGTATGAGAATTCTATGCAACATTACACAATACTGTAATGAACAAATGGAACAGTTCTTTCAGTGAGGGCCAATAACGGTCAATGGTTCAAATGTTTTATTTCCAGTTGGATAAAACTCCCTGGTCACTGTAATTCTTTGTAAGGTTGAGCAAAAATATTTCGCTTGTAACAAATGAGACGTGTTGTGTTGTGTGAGTGATGTTTAACAATTAACTATTTGTTTCCAAAAAAGAGGCTTTTTTATTTTTGCATTATTGTTCATTTATTTCTATTTCGCGACTATTTTATTCATTTATCTAAAACTCCTATAAAGTGAAAATATATGTCCATAGACAAGTGGTTGGCAAGCCTGCCAAATTGAGTAATGAAAGAAATTGCCACATATATAAAATAGGGCTTCAAAAAACATGCAAAATTAAGCACCTCTCAAATGCTGTGGGCAGGAAACCACACCTCACTGAAAAAAAATGCATGCTAATTTCTTATGCTTTTATATCCCTGTTTGAGCCCTGATTATATGTTGACATGCAACCAGATAGCTCTCAAACTCACTTCAAGATTCAGGGGTTCAAGTTTCAAGGGTTCTTTATGACATAAACTCCTCATTTTAAATAACACTGAAAGCCTGAAGGTCCTTTACACCCAAAGTTCTAAAGATGAAATTATCAGACTCAAAATTTGGGGTCTAACTTTCATCTGATCCATCTCAAGTGCATCTTTCATGGCATAAAATTATTAGGTCAAACGGGGTGGGGGGCGTCGTCCAGACAACATGCTCTGACATTGCATCCCCTTGCTAAAAGAGGCTTCCACTGACTAGTGCCAATTACTTCATTTAAATACATGCAAATACCACTGAGCTATCTCGTATGGTGTGGCCTTCAAGGAAAATGTTATTTCATGGTGTAGTCGTAGCTCGCTAGCTGATTAATTAGAATATTAGTGAGAATTTTGCTGCGTACCAATTAAATTTTACTTGATTCATCACATTTAAAAAAAGTGAATGTTAACTTTTTCAAAGGTGTGTTGAAAAGGTTCATTTTTACTTTCAATTTATTCTCTCCTTTTGTTTATAAAAATATATTCTAAATTATGATCCAACATTTGCAAGGCTTTTGTTGTTGTAAATGGTGTGGAGTTTTGGCAGTCTATAACTTCAGATGATAAGATTAAAGGCATTTAAAGGCATTCCTAGTCACGCAGATATGAAAAGATGGAACCGCTTCTGAAAACAGATGTGACTAGAGACACAAAGTCTGACCTGAACTGCATACATTCTCAACATGTATGTTATTTTTCTTCATTACAGGAAGCGCATTTCAAACATGTAAAAGATTTACAATCATTACTTTCCGAATTATGGTCTGCAAAAGTGACTTGAAACCAAACGTGCCGTGACTCTATAAAGACACCCATTCAACGCTTTTTATCGGAACTGAGAAAAGGCACACTCAGTCATCTGACTCTCTTCATCTTCCTTTTCATGCCTCCAACTGACCTCTTCCTCATTCCAAGCCTGAGTCACTTGGAGACGGTCGGTTTACGAATCTTACGCCATCGAAACTATATACTGATGGCTGTCACATCACACTTTCAGCGGAAAATTTAGAGATTTCACTCAGCACTTTTGTTGCAACCGGCTCTCACCAGACGGACCCTAAGAGGAGTCACATTGTCGGAACCAGAACAGGAAAAGAAGTGCGTGAACTAATGGAAACAATGACAAAGGTTATGATGAGCAAAGGAGAGGCAAGCTCAGAGAAAGGTTAAAAACAATTAAAAATACACAACAGGGGAGCTTGGAGCAATCTGGCTACAACAAGTTGGAGAGATCCTGAAGATACTTTGATTTCCGCATGAATGTGCCCACTTGCAGACAATGTATACACCATGCAAGAAATCTGCAGACACATTGTTCAAAAATAAAGCAATTGGAATATGTGCAGATGAAATAATCTAGAAAAGCTAAAACAGCGCCAACAAATGAGCCAAAATATTATTCCCACACATATTATATTATCGGCCCCTCCTGCGTCATGCACTGCTACAATGGTGGTCTATACACTGGGTATTTGATTTTAAATGAAAGGAAGATGTGCTTTAACTGCAGAATTTCTGCTTTTATTTGAGAGGATTTACAACTAATTCAGGTGAACAGAATGGGACTTGCAACAGTTTGTGTGTGTGCCCCCCATTTTAAGGGTACAAAAGTAATGGGACACTTGGCTGCTCAGCTGGGCATGAATCAATCAAACTACTGCCTACTGACAAAATCAGCAGGGGAAATTCAGATTTGAGCAATGAGATCATCATGTGTCAGAATTCATTAGAAAGACAGCGCTTAACAAGAACTCTAGCGACTGTGAAAGCAGCCCAACAGTTTTTGAAAATAAAGAAGTGGAATGTTTTGCAATAGCCAAGTCATTTACTCGACCTGAATTCAATTCAGAATGCATTTCACTTGCTAAAAAAAAAAAAATTATGTAAAAAATATCCATAGAACAAGCAGAAACTGAAGATAGCTGCAGTCAAGGTCGGGCAGAGCAACACTGGGGATGAAATTCAGTGTGAGGTGATGCCGTTGACTTCAAGTTGAGTGTCTGTGTTTCAATCAGTAAAAATGTACTTAAGAAGTTAATAGGGAAGTCGTAATTTTCATATGTTGCAAGGTGGTGACAAAAACTCTATTTTTGAAAGCAAAGTATGTTTCTAAGCAGAGTGCTCAAATGATATTACACAAGAGGCCATTTTTGAAGAAATCCATGCGAAATCAACACTATCACGAAATGCATGAACACGGCAGGCAGATAAGCTCACTTGCATTTCAGTTTGATTGCCGTACTTCTAATGCACAAAAAGGCAGAAGAGGAAGGCCTTATTTCAGTTCCTTCAAATAAATAGTGTCTTAACAATGTGTTCGTGAGGATAAGGCAGTTTGCAAGGGTCTATCAGGGTGGGGCGAGTAAATAGTGAGGACTGCGGTTTTCAAAGGAATTTCAGTTTGTGCCTGTTGAAGTTTTCATGCACATATTTGAACATCTCCAGCAGGCAATGCGTGAGACGGCCACAGTATGTTTTGTGATTCACGGTTCCTCCTCTTATAGCCAATGCAGTCGGCCGCAGATGATGTTGCAAGCTCTTGTCCGTCACAGCCATATGAGGATGACAGAGAACGGAACTAACTCCAGATTCAACCAGACAGACCTGGTTGACTCAGGCCTGTGACCTCATGACTCCACGGTAAAGTCAAGAAATGTAGACAAGTTGTTTTAGAGAGCTCTGATCCTCTAAATGGGCCATAATGACTCTGAGGCTCCAGGCACAAACGCCTCAGTGGCTCCACATTCATTTGGCTCCTCTACTCCTGACTTGTGAAAACACTCATTTCATTTGGACGTCAAAATAATCTGGCCTACGAGGCAATGCAGCTGGAAAATTACTAATAACAAAGAGACTCCCCCAACAATATCATAAAACAAACCTTTAAGCAGAGCTGGAGTCATCTCCTCGGACGATGCCTAGAAAACATAGAAGAAAAAAAAAATCAGGATGCTAAAATGATGAAGCGTTGGACGGCGTTACATATTCTGAGCTCACATAATTGAATATCATACGGTGGAAATATATACAGTGGTGTCTCGAAATAGGGTTGAATAAATTCTATGACGTTTACGTAACTGTAAACACTCATACCTCAAATCATCTTCCCCATAGAAATGAATGGAAATCCCATTAATCCGTTCCATGCTAAAAACTACACCCAAACCACTACTGCTACCTCTACTACTCAGAAAGATTTCGCTGTGAGCATGGTTATATGATGTCTTATGTTCCTCCACCATTTTGTATTCAAATATCAGTTTCTTCTAAAACCACAACTATCAAGGCTAGCATTGTTTTTTTTTTTGTTTTTTTGTTAATATTAAGCTAATCAGACTTTTTTAAGGCAACAATACAGTGTGTGTCTGCTTGCCAAAGCGCTGCTTGTTGTGAAGCAAGTTAAGTTGAGTTCTCTGCCACCATGCAGGGCTCAAATCACAAGTCTGCGCTCACAGGTCAATGCAAAACATCAGCTGAGTGACAGTTTCTCGTGTACTGTTGATTACTCACTAGTGTATTTTAGGTTTACCTAAAAATAAATCATTGAGATGATGATGCAGTATGCTGTAACTTTCACTTTGAAATGATGCCATGTTTGTGACCTCATCTTTTGGCTGCACTGTAAGGCATCGGTATTTGGCAAATACTTTTGTTTGTAATGAATATAGTGCTAAATTTTCATGCTATTTTCCACTAGATTCCCGTGGGAATACAATTGGTAGGCCAGGGTTTTAGACCATTTCAGACAACTGTGAAATTAAAGTGTAGTATTTGGACAGCTATTTGCAAAAGGTCCATCAGCCATGTCCCAGTATCGGGGAAGGGCCAAGATGATTTCCACCTCCATGATGACGCCATGCGTACTGACATTTCAGAGAAATATATTTTGCCTTCAACCCGACTGACTCCAGTTCACATATCGATAAAACTAAACTACTCGCACAGATGTGCCTGTAGAAGAAGGTGTGTTTGTACTGGATGGGAGCTTGCATATGTTGGCGTAACTCGGAGATGCAGTCATCACAACACTTCATTGCCCTTCACTGTGCTCTGTAGTAAAGCAGACATGGACAGGTTCATCTGAACGAGACAATCCAATCTTGGGTTAGTGAGAGACAATGAAACCCGAAGCGTAACTTGAACCATTAAGTACCGTGATGTCATTTTCCGTCGACAGCAAGTGGCAAAATGGCCGCCCCTTGAGATGGATAAAAATGAGGGGATTTTGCTCCTTAATTCATATTCCACGCACACAATTTTAATCATAATCTCGCGTTTAGACCACTGAGGATGGCTAGAACATATTCTTGAAAGAGGGCGACTTTTAAATGCAGGTTTCTGTTTCTTGGAAGTAGACTCTTCTCTTGACATTTGGCCTTTCCCCTTTACGAAGAAAGGGATTGTTCCTCTTGTTTTTTTCTTCTCATTTTTAGAATCGGTGGGCTTACTTCCACATTCAATTATCAATCATATTTATTTCAGTCGTTCTGTGTGGCTCGGGACGAAATGTCCCAGGTCCAGCAGCGGTGGCTGGGGACCGCTGTTTGTAAAAGACGTAGGAGAAACAATAAAATATTTATTGTTCAGCGGTTTAATGTGTCAATAAAATAATTTAATATAAAACATTTTATTTTTGTGCATAAAATAAAGACACTACAATGGTTTTTGTTTTCTCATAAATATGGCAGATTCATTTGAAAAATACTAAAAATATGGCCCATCATTCTATCACGCATGTTAGATCATCTTCGCTGGACCTGAGCCTAGTTTGTGTGGAGCTGAGCATAAGCAAACATTGACAGAAGGTGAGAGTCACACAGGTACATGAAATGTCATTGAGGTGACAGCATAAGACAAGAGAGTGAAAAGACGATGGGACAAGATGAAGAATGCTGAGATACTAAGTGAGATAGAGGCATATCTTTCCTCTACATTTTTTTATGCAATAAATAGTTTGTAATATGTAAAACAACGGCCACATCGAGGTAGAATGTGACTGTGTGGGTCTTTGTGTACCGATGGGAATCCAGTCTTGCCGTCTCCACGCTAATCCCTGAGTGGTTGAAGTGGATTTGGAGTGGAGGACTTTCACGTGCTGAGTTCCCCAATGAAAGCGAATAAGTGCACAGGAAGCAGAGATGATGCAGACAGGAAACACACACAGACAGACAGGGGGGCACGCAAAGTGTGTTTAGAGGAGCCAGACCCCTGTGTGGCAATAACAAAGTCACAGGTCAGTGACACAGCCAATGAGAGGTCAAGCAGGAAGTCTGAGATAAAGAGGCAGAGGGCTGATGCTCATTAACACGCATCTTGAGCGATTGAGTAAATATATTCGGTCCGACCAAAGGTTAGAAATTATTCAGGGGTTGGGCATTAAACATAATTTTAGACAATTAGAATGTAGGAACATCCGAGTATATTTCTAAGAACTTGAGTGTTGTGATATGTGCACATCCTGAGAAGGGAGGAGGTGGGAGTGGAACTGCTTGTGGGGGTAGGCACGGATGTCCCCGCATTGGCTGCCATTTAGCGGGACAGCGTGAGGAGGACTGTCCGGTTACCAAAGCATGACATCAGCCAATTGGCAGAGGAGGTGTCAGAGCAGGTGCTGTATGGGAACGAGGGCTGGACCGAGACATACGGGCAGAGGGTGGAATCGGGGAAGGACAGGCTGAGGGTGGAGGTAGGGGGGCATGGAAGTGCGGGACGGCAGAGCAGCGGGAGGTGCAAGGAGATGCGGCACGAGCCAAGATGAGAGTTCTATTTATAGCGCCCCATCACGGGCCACTCTACCAACTCCTGATCACGACCGGCATTATCCCTCTATTTCCCTTCATCAGCTCATGTCCAGAGGGAGGGAGGGAGGTGTACATTTGAAGAACGGAAATACAGTCTATTCTTAGACAGCCGCATTTAAACGTTCATCTCTTTATGCCAACATTTTAAATATTACACATCTATATAAACACTTGCAGTTTAATGTTTATTTTTCTGCTTTGGAAGGCAATTCTCAGCATGACACCTTTGCATCATTGTATTATGAAATCCCTGACCTTAAGCTCACCTCAGGTAGACCTAGCAGAAAAGTGGCCATTGCTTGAGGGGGTTGTCATGGAAACACTAAAACAGCCTTCACCATCAAGCTGGTGGAGATCAGCACTCTCTAAACAAGCCAATGTTGCTATCTAAAAGATGACAGTTCAACTTGCTGAAGTTAGAGTGATGTCCAAACCAGTCCTAGACCAGCCTGGATAGATCTGAAAAGTATCAGCTCTTCTGTTCAATACAGAGTTGAGCAAATATTTCTGAACAATACGCTTCCAAACTACACCAAACCTCGGAGGTTATCATGCATTTCACACTTAAGATCCTTGCGCGTATATTTGATACCAAAGTCAAAGTAGAGCATTATTTTGGTTATAGGTGTAATGCTAGTTAATAAATGTTCTAAATTTGTATTATTGTTCTTTATTATAATAAAAACCAATCATAAATAACATGTACTAGTATCGTTTTTTGTTTTTGCTCTATAAAATGTTGAGCGCACTATTTTAATTTATAACTATGACGTTTCAGAAAAAAGAGCTTTCTCTCGGATTTAAAAAAAAAACTGCTTGTTGGTGGTATAAAAGATGAACAAAGACGTATTATTTATAAATAATAATTTTCAGCCAAATGTAATTGGATAATTTACTGCAGTGCAATAATCTTTCACCTCAAACTGCGTCTTAAAAACATGCCGATCAAGAATACAATTGTATCACTCATAAATTGCTTTCATTAACTGTTGCAGCAGAATGACATCGTGTCCACTTGTAATGTCTCAGGGCCACGGCGTGTTACAATATAATGCTGGCTTTGTCTTCCACTTATCTGGCTGCAGCTCAGCGTGCGGAATTTGATTTCAGCAAAGACTCTCCAACTTTCGGAACCGAAGGACACAATCTTGCTCTTTGTGTGAAGGCCTGTTGTCAACCACTCCACACAGACAAAATAATCATCTGAACCAGGCCAGATGAGTCAAACTTAACAAGTCTACGCAGAGGTGTCTGCACACCTTTTACATATTATACAGTTTCAAATAAAGAATAATTGTGATCACATGACCAGAGACTGCTCTGTATGCCTAGTAAGTAAATGGATTTTTTTGTTTATTTATCTATTTCACAGTGAATCCCAGAATCCACCCACACAGGCAAGACCTGTGGAGACCTTCTGTTCCGCAACCCAGGACACACACGTGAACACGCAAACAACACACACTATGGAAAGGCACTCAAACGCAGTTTGTCGCTTCTTTTAAGTTTAATACATATTCCAATTTGGTTGAGTTCATATTGCGCAGATGGTAAATTCAGTACAGCCACTTTGAAATCACATGAAATATCATGAATGATTCCAAGAAAATAAAAACTAGATTAAAGTAGTTTGTCACAATGTGCAAGTGTTAACATCTGCAGGTTTTATGCCTTTTCTAACTTGATGTTTCTTTCGATATACACTCAGTAAAATGAAGTGGGGGGTGGTGAGATTCATTTGATTCAATTGTGTACACTGACACCAGCAAAAACAGTTGGGCTTGCGTGGTTTATGGAGCCAGCAGACAGAAGAGTGCATATGGACATTTCACATTATGGCACATCTCACTATAATGTGATGTGGTAATGGCCGTGAAACCACATGTCACAGTGGATAGGAGAGAGACTCCAGAGAAGAAGCGAGACCCGATGCCAGCTGAGTGCGGAAGTTCACCTTCACCCGCTCTTTATCTTCATTTTTTTTTTTTATTTGGTGTGTTCTAATTGTGTTCTCTCACGCTTAATTCCTTCTCAGACTCACATTTTTATGATTTTCCTTTCTTCCTGCTGCTTTTTTTTCCCCTCAGTGTTCTCGTCTTGGAGAGTTGCTGCACTCAAAAGAATGCCCTGTACCGGCCAAGCCGATACTGTGGTTATTCTTTGAAAGAGTCTATTTTGTGCCACTCCATATAATCAAATGATGTTCAAACCATCCTGGAGGCAGAACCTCTGTTTTTTTCTTCTTGATGTCATTATGCAACAAATCATCTTTGCTGTAAGACTCTAGCGTACTTTAATGTTTGTCGTTAGTCCCTTGCATGAATCAGCCTGTGAACAGCTTGGCTCGTGTTCACTCACCATATTGGTTTGATGCTACTGCTTTCAAGGTATAATAGAGAACATGTTCACATTAGGATGCTGGAAGAGACACCAATGCATCTGTTATTTATTTGCTAGTGGTGCATACATGTTTTCCAAATCTACCTATATATTCAATCATGAATATCATGGTGGTGTATTGACAAAGATCGGGGGTGGCTACACAGAGTGAACATTGGCGGTAGGAATGAATTCACACGCACATATATTGTAAAAAAAAAAAAAAAAAAAGCTGCGTGATTTCTCTGCTTGTGATCCACTTTTCGGGAGCCTTCGGCACTGCAGATGGCAAAAAACTACATTTAAAACAAGATTAAAATTTTCTGGCAAATGTTGGCCCATTAAATCTGAATGGTCGTTGGATTTTGTGGGAACATGTTTTTGGAAGCCAATTAACACTTACAATGTGCCTCCCTGTATCTCAAAACAATTTGATCAAGAGTCTAGTCAAGACCTTAAGTGGTTCTCCTGACCAGTCGTCCTTCAAAAGGTATAAATATACACGAAAGTCAGTGAGCCATGCAAAGACTTACGCACACAAATGCGTGCAGTGACGGAAGGGATATTATACACACACAATTGCCTGCACATGTGCTCTCACACACTACTTATCTAAAGATCATCTGCAGAGCGAGATATGTTATTAAAGAATCCTTCCTAGACATGATGTCACCAAGCACACAAAGGATGGTTTTAAACGGGACGTACATTGAGCTGGGATGGGCAACTGGTCAACCATACTCTTCTTAATTGACCCCCCCCCAGACATTTTTTGTATTTTGTCCATATTCAAAATATAATTTTCGTCATACAAAAAAGTATGTGATCCTATGTGGCCTCGAATCGCACTGATAAAAACATTGTGGCTCCCGCCATCATCAAGTTGCCCATCCCTAATCTAGAGTGTGCTTTCCTCGATAAATTTATATGCTAGACTTTGGTTCGAGCATCAACTGACGCCAGAGGACAGTGAGCCTCATTTAGAACAAAGACTCACACTGCTGTAAAATACACTCAACAAGTAGCTACAGTAAGCCTCCTCAAGCTGGCGCTCTGGATAATTATGGGTTTTGTGTGCGTGTGTGCGTGTGTGCGTGTGTTTGGTGTTGAGGAGGGAGGGAAGGAAAAAACTTGTCATTTTTTACAGTGAATTCCAACTTGATAAACAGAAGCAGGTGGCCTTTTCTCTCAGACACAAACACTGAAGTGAAATGGGTTCAAGTTCATACAAATAAAATAAACAAATACTACGTTGCTATTATGTATTTTACTGACTATATGCTGAATATCCATTTTGCTTGACTGTTTGTAATAACAATTTGTTTTTTTGGGGAAATTGAATTCAGGCATTGATAAATTAGAAGTGCTTAAACTGACATTTCAGTTTAGTGCATGTACATAAAAAGCAGATAAATTCTTTTGAAAGCGATGATTAAGTGGTTTATTTCTGAACATTGTCCTTCTGACCGTTTCCTCCCTCCATTACATTTATCTGAGTAATACAAAGGAGCAAATTAGGCAACAGAAATCAACAGCAGCTAGATAAAAGTCACAAGTGTGACTTCACCGTAGCCGATCTCGAATTTACCGTCACAGACGTTAGGTTTCTGCCATGCACACCTCAACTGACAGGCTGCTCGACAGCTGACATCTTTACTAAGCCACGCTGACCCTTGATGCCTGAGGCGCCCCCTTGTTTTTGTAATGTTTAAAAAGACATGAGGAGCAAATCCGCTCGCTGGGATAACTCGGAGGGAGAACACAGATTAAAGTGCGTTTGTGTCAGAATGGAAGCCCGGGGGCTTCGCAGGGCAGACAACCGTGCATGAGTGTGTTTGTAGACACACAGGCGTTCTCACTTTCTTTTGGCGGTCACCACACGTGTGTGCCCACCTCACCTGCATCTACTTTACCTCTCCGTCGGCCTTTCATGCTGAATGGAGACAAATGCTGTTCTAGCCCGTACTGAAGGCAATGAAAAGAACCATTTCTCTCTACCTACAGATCAATGGGCTCCCATTCAATTAGAAAATCTGAAACCATTAGCACCCAGCTAATGACCCCATTCTGGGGAGCTGCGAAGCGCTGGCCTCGGGGTAGAAGGGTGACGGGTGGGGGAGCTAGAAAAAGCATCCCGGAAGGGTGGGGGATTTCTTTAACTGCATTCATTAATGGTGCATTACAATTCTTCAGAGTCGTATTGGCCACATACTACACTTTCTGGCTAGCAGGGTGTTGAAAGCTTTGTCCCCTTGGTCCTTTATCAGAAAACGCAATTTTCCACTTCCTTGTGGCCCTGGTAACTGGAATGGAACTCAGTGGAGCAAAAATCTCCACCGAGACTCAACTCCCCATACAACTGCACACCTCCGGTTACAGCTATTACATGTGGTGTCATTTTGTCACTTAGAAATGAAGGAAACGTGTTGCAAATTAATGGCAAAACACTTAAGCCGCAATTCCATCAAGTTTCGTTGGCCATGAAATGGTTCGGAAATATTTAGCCCAGCGTGTGTTTCCACTGTGTAAGCCGAATGACGACCGCTACATCAAACTCTGAATATTGTGTAGCATTAGAGCAACATTTATTATCAATTTGTGTTCTTTCTAATAAAGATCCTGCAAAGTGTATTCTGAGATTTGGTTCTAAAAACAGATCTACCCTGTGTAGTACTTCATTGTGGAAATTAAGTTTTAAGGTTGCAGTTCATTGTCTATAAGACTTCATTTGACAACCAATGCGAGGTGGGAACTTGGTGATCGCCTTCCACTACCGATTGTGCAACTGTTCAACATTGTGGGATATAATCCAGCCATCAGAGGTTTAAGTGGATGCATTTTCTCATGTGTAGGTAAGAGAAAAATGCCAGACAAAGTAGTGTCCATCTTTTCCAGGACAAGTAGTGATATTTGACTGACAGTTAACAGTTGAGCAGGGTGTAGTTGCAGCACACTAGGCAGACACACCCAAAGTGTCTGGGAGCGCAAAAAATTGCTTGATTTTATATTTTCAAGCCTCGTTTTTGTATACAGTACTCAGCTTTTATTTTTAAATCATTCATATTTTGCAGTGCTGTGAACAACTCTGTGTGGCGTGTGTCATATTTAGAAGACATACTTGTATTTTATCTTTCGTAGGGACTGTATAATTAAATTTAACATTGACGTAAGACTTCCCTGCCGACCAATCATTACAGAGCAGTATGTTTAACTACATCCGGTGCTAACATGCATACACATACCCCAAAAAAGGGCGCTGAAAAGCCAAACAGTACAATTCATCTTGTTTTGCTACCCTTCACAACTTTTGACAGTGACAGACCATTTTGAATTCAGTCTGTAACCAAACCAACCGACATGTATGTTTTTCAAAAGTGTACCCTGAGAGAAACCCACATCCTGTAAATAGACAGCGGACACAAACACTTGAGCACCCACAGTATGTAATTCAAATAAATAAATAAATAAATAAATAAATAAATAAATAAATAAATAAATACATAAATAAATAAATAAATAAATAAATAAATAAATAAATAAATAAATAAATAAATAAATAATAGCCCAATGCAAAGGTTTGGATTCAATCCCCACTCCTCAGCCATTGTGACCATGGTGAAGTATCCTTGAGTAAGATACTGACCCCCCAGTTGCTCCTGATGCTGCGTCATTATGTAGCAGGTAAATGAGAAAGTGAAGCACTTTGAGAGCCAACACTCATTGAAAAACGAGACCATTTACCTTTCAGATACCGGATCTCCAAAAAAGAAATGCTACTTTGCCCATGACCCTCTTCACAAACCTTATGAAGAACAGCAATTAAACCTTATTCTAAAAAAAAGTGAAATGGTCCAACTTTTGTGCTCACCAGCCTTGACAGCCATGCATGCACGGGAAAAGAGAGGAAACGGAGGCATACAAGCACTTAAACGGATAAAAAGGGGTGGATAAAGCAGCGTTTACAGGTAGGAACCATGTGGCTACAAGCAGAGGTTGGACGCCATGGTCAGAGTCCATATCCTGTGTCTTAAAGCGGGCTGCAGCCTCAGGCGCTGGAGGGGCGGCAGCTTTAATGGGGAGGCAGTGTGCCACTGGTAAACACATGCTGAAGTACATCGAAAACACTGCTGGCAAGGAATTAGGTCATTTGT
This sequence comes from Syngnathus floridae, assembly GCF_059516105.1. Taxonomy (NCBI): domain Eukaryota; kingdom Metazoa; phylum Chordata; class Actinopteri; order Syngnathiformes; family Syngnathidae; genus Syngnathus; species Syngnathus floridae. The sequence goes on along the minus strand of NC_142414.1, from coordinate 11,480,346 downwards.
GATAAGCATGAAAGCCGGAAGAGCTCACAATCATTTTGGCCAGTGCTAAGACCAAAGAGTCCCCGGAGAGACATTTGTTCAGCTTGATGTTTCGTTTACCCCAATAGCATTGTTAGCTTAGACATCTAAATCAAACTCTGCTTTGGTTTATTGCAGGGAAACATCCGTTTTACAAGTAACTCATAGCACATAACCTAATAGGAGAGTAAAAAAGAAATACTTTTAACACTGAGATCCCTTGTGACTCATGCTGCAGATGTGGAGCCCAATCCAATATAAAGCTATCAATGAAATCATCATATTACATTTCACAGCAACATTCATACGCAGCGAATGAGCCTTGAAAACAGTTGCATGAGCTAATAAGTTGGCCGGGTTTGGCGGTAGCGAGGTTAATGACAAAAGCAGTGGCTGTGTCATTATTCAGAAAGAAAGAAAAACATTTGTCACTATTTCGCTCACTCTGTAGTGAAGATCAAGTACTGGCGTGATCATTTGTGCAGATTTGTAGCGAGGGTTAGGCGGATGAGAGCCAGGTCAAGGCGGGAGGGCAGAGGACACTCATGCTGTGTTCTGCATTGCTTCACTGTGTGTTTCGATGAGGAAAAAAATAACACTCTGAGTCATTCTTGATAAAAAACATTCAGCAGTAAAGGAATATGATTAAAAATACATTTTTGTCACACTTTCTCTCCAGTTTAGATATCAAATGTAGAGGTCCAATAACTAAAGGGTGGATCGAGAGAGCATTACAACTTTTGTGTTTCGATGGGACTGATATAAAGAAACAATACACAATGTATTATTACAAATAGTTATTGTGGTTTGCGGAGAAAGGTTCGAAGCCAATTTTGTTTCTTGTTTTTGGATGTCTATTCATCCATTTGTTTTCTTTCACTTATCCCCTTCAGGGTCATGAGGAAGCTGGAGCGTTCTCCAGCTGATTTTGGGCAGGACACCCCGAAATGATTGCCAGGCAATTGCAGGCCACAGGCAGCCACTCACTCTCAAATACACAAGTGGGCCAACGCAGTTCACCAAACATGTACATTTTTGGATTGTGGGAGGAAACTCACACAGGGGATTAAGTACACAAAAAGCAAAAAACCAAGTCAAGTCTTTAAAATGTATTAAATGTTAAGCGCTGAAAGCATATTCTATTTTGATTTTGGTTAAGTCCATTTCATACACACGCAAAAACACACTGGGGCGCCTTTCAACCAAATACTATGCTGAATTCATTTTTGGTGTTACAGTGTGATGATGTCACTCTATGTACCACTGAGAGCCATAACACGAGGAGCTGAACCCAACAGCATCGAGTGACAGAAACATGGCTGAAGACAACGCGAGGTTCTTCGAGCACTTGCAAAGAATTTATTCTGGGAAGAGAGATAGACATAAGGCCGTACGGGGAGCACGAGGGAGGAGAGGCAAGGTGAGTAATGCGGGAACGACATGGCATGCGGGTGGAGGGCATACACGGGCTCTTTCCCTAAGAAGTGCTAACTTGGACAGTGGGAGGAATTTCTGCGGTTTATCCAACGAGAGCAGCTCCATCTGTATAAACTGGAGACTGCCAAATTGTAGGATCCATGCGCGCGCACACACACACACGCACACGCACACAAAGGTTGCCAGAATGTCGACTCCCTCAGTCAGAGGAGCTGAGAAACTTAACTCCCTCATCACCTCCTCAGATAAGCAGAGCTCATAATATGCTGATAAAAAAAACACAGTTACAAGAAATCAGCGCACAGATGAAAAAATAAGTCACATGCGTGTGTTTTGAACCGCAAACAAACTTCGAGAATCGAGAAGCTTCCTTGGTCTCCTTTGCTTTCAGAGTACTCGAAGTGATTGTTACACACACCTCTCTAATGACAGTGATGTGGAGACAGAGGTTATGTAAGTGTGAGTTGCAGTCACAATCCACTCCACTTAGACGTGACTCAGCTGGCCCACTACCGCTTGCCGTAAGTGAGTGCGTGTGCGTGTGTGTGTGTGTGTGTGTACACGTGTGATGAAGAAGACAAAGGGGTAGAGTTGACGAAAAACACAAAATGCTGTTTGATTTTATTTTCATGCTGGGTAGGTCACAGTGAGCCTAAAGTCAGCCTTTTTTGGATGTCATATTTAAAATGACGCACTCACTGATTACATTCGCATGGTTGCTCAGGTTAATCTGCTCGAAAATGAGAGGATATTCAAGTGTGTATGTGTGCATGAGTTTTAATGCGACACACACACACACACACACACACACACACACACACACACACACTGGCCCCTTAGTTTCCCAGCAGTCCTTATGGCAGAGGACTGACATCTTTCCACAGGATGTGAGACCTGTGTGATCATCCATCACTGCTTGCGCGAGTGAGTGAAACTCTACAGCGCCTCCTCTCGTACTTCAGTCAGCATTGCTCGAAAATGCACGTATTCTACACGCACGCACACACACACACACACACACACACACACACACACACACACACATGCACACGTACTTATTCACAACTTCAATAGCTTGTGTCTCTTTAAAATTTTGCTCTCCTTTCACCATGGGGGCAGGGTTATACTCAGTAAGTCACTGGGCTGTCCCTGGCACGGACTCACTCACACACGCACGCACACACACAAAAACACACACAAACGCACACACTTAAAGCGCTCCATGTTTATGAGTGGATCTGGCTTAATTCCCAGAGCCTTGGGGCTGCACGGCCCCAGCACCGAGTCACTTAACCCTTCAGGAGCTCGCAGCGCTCCATATGAATGCCAAACAGGAGCATCAGCTAAATATATCAAAACTAGGCCTTTGTGGCCAAACGCCAAAAAGAGTCTTTTCACCTAATATCAACAAGTCCACACCAACAAACATTCTTTCCATGAAAGCCTCAACAGCCAAAGTTTAAAACTGAGCTTTTCCTTTAACGCTCTGCCCAACTCTAACAGTTAACTGTTTCGGAGCACTAAGAGAGCTGATCAACAATAGAGAAATATTCTATATTCCTTCATGATGTTTATGATCTTTGAAATTGAATTTGAAATTGAAATATTTATATATGTATTTGATGTATTTGATTGATTTATATATATATATAAAGAAAAATAATGTATAATATATATATATATGATCTGCATATATGTGTGTGTGTGTTTGTGTGTATATATATATATATATATATATATATGTATATATATATATACACTATATATACTATATACATATACTGTATACACTGTCGCAAACCTCAAACTGTCAAAATGTCAACATTACAAGAACTAAAAAAAAATCCCAGCTTCTTTTGAGTTCCCAGGCACCACTTTGTTCAAGTTGTATCACCTTATCTTGCTATTGCAAACTCGCATCATTATACTGCCTAAAAAACTAATATGTGGGGGGAAAAAAAAAGTACTTGAAAAATACAGCAACGATATACAATATGGACATAGTGTCTGCAGACATGCTTGAAATCTGACATCAGACAGTCTGACGTAGCCTGACATATTGCAAAGCACACCAGGCAGCAGCAGATAATGACCAGAAAGCACTTTGGACCACCTCGCAGACAGCATGGACGTTTAAGGAATGTAAGGCCACCGAGAGCTGATGTAAAGTGTGTTAAGTGTGATGGGCACCGTGACGGATGCTTTGACCTTATCGGCATCATCTGCAGAATTTGACTGTGAAAGATGATGGACCTGCTCTCTGTTCCCTGCAAAATAGATCCCCAAGGCACTATAGCTGCCTCAATAACCATGTCAACTCGGAGGCAGGGCTATTGCCCTCCCACCTTTACCAGAGCATAACCCTTTAAAACCATCCCGAGAGGGTCCGGCCTAATAATAGGATATGAATGTGATTCTATGGAAATGATAGTGCGGCACAAAATTAAATGGCAGTCAAATGTATGTTAATCACTAAATCCATGGGTTGTATACGCACTAACACAAAGGAAGTGAAAGCAAGACTTTGGGGTATTTCAATTATAAATGTTGCAAACAAAGGAAACCCAGCACTGATGGCTTTAAAAAAAAAACAGCATATACTCACATGAGACAACGTGCACACTCATTGTAAGTACAGTTGCTGAAGGGTGTTCTATAATTCTAGTGTGTGTTAATGACTCTCCCAGGCACGCTGGAGAAGACGTTAAAAACTCAAGCTGTGATTTACTGTGCGGCGATGCAAGCTGGGGCACGACCTAAACAGTCTCACCATGGCACGGACACGTGTGTCATTCTATAATGTATGGACAGATGTGCTCACACAATCCTAACCACTGAGTCAGAATTTAACAAACACACTATTTAAATTGAATATTGTCACAGATATCATTTCTTTGCCCTGCGAATGGTTGGAGACCAGTTCAGGATGTAGTCTGCCTTTTGCCCAATGTCAGTAGAGATAGGCTCCAGCATCCCCCGCATCCCTGAATGGGATAAGCGGTGGTGAAAATGAATGGATAAAACTATTGATCTGATTAGGACTCTCAGGCAGAACATTCTGACATGTGCGGATTGATGGAATATACAGGAAATAGTAGTAGAGGACAAAGACGCTGTAGCGACTTCCATCGTTTAATTCATCAATATACCGGACAATTGACAGTGAACTCGAGAAAGGTCCACTGCACTCCTTGTGCAGGTTGAATAGCCTGCAGCCACATAACAAATCAGAACAAAACAAAAAAGATTACCAAAGATGCACTTACAAAAGGCCAAAGACTTACCAAAACTACTGCAGGCCTGTATTGAAAGAAAAGAAAACACGTGTTCATGGCATTCAAGTTCCAGAACGCTACATTGCACAAGTTTCACTCAGTCAAGCAAAAATAATTATAAAAAGAAGAGCCAGCCACCTGTCATGGTTTGGATACCATAAAACACACACAGGCTTCAAATTCAATCACCTGTATTTGTCCTGGATCCACAGACAGAGCCCAGAGATGACTTATGATTTGTATCCTAGGATATTCTCTGACATGAGCCGTGTTATTGATGGAGTATGTCTGGTTTGAGAAAGATTTGATGATTTCAAGTAACCATTCCCAATAGCTTGTGAAGCTTTTAGTCCATTTCCAACAGCGTTGCTCTAGCCCTCCACGGTAACATGCACAGGTTACATGGCCTGTGGAGAAGAACCTCGGAGGAGGACTGGGAATGACAGCTCAGGCACAAAAAAAAGTGGACCAAATGAAATTAAGTTGGCAGTGAGGAAGCGAGAGAAAAAGATAGAGGATATAAGAATTGATGAAAAGAGGAAAAATGAGTAGGTGGAACAGATGCAGTTCTGACAAATGAAAGCGACAGAGAGTTATTCTCCCTATCTTTTTGAAAGTTAGTTGAATCTCTGGAGGTTTAATTGAATTCAAAATAAGTCAGGAGCCAGAAAGTTTCTGCAAGGCTTGACGCCACAGATGAAGAACTGGTGAATGACAGGAGAGACCGTTCCATAAAAGTGTCATCCAGATGAGTCCCGCGTCAGGCAGAAAAGGTTCGACCACATACTCAGGTAAATTGATCTCACGGGAGAGTGAGTACGTTTGGAATAAAAATGGGAAAAAAAAGGAAGGCAAGGAATGAAAATGAAGAGGAATGAGGAAAAAATGGGAGAAGGGAAAAGGAACATGGGATGAGGTTTGAGGGTGGACAGAGGCACGGTTTCAAAAAACTGGAGAGGTTTTGCTTGGGCCCTGCCTGACGTGCAATGTTGACTCCAGAGCAAACAGAAGCGAACAAAGAGGCCGCTGTCTGGGTCAGGGTGGGTCAGCGAAGGGGACAGCAACACCGACATGTGAAATGTGACAGATCTATTTTAGGGTTGAGCCACCCATTCAAAATGTGGTGTCAGGGTCAAAGGGTCAAGGGCAGGGCCGGAGGATCCCAAGCACATTTTGAAATTGATTTTACTGTAATGGAATGAAGTAATCTGTTTTTTTTTTCTTTACAGGTCCAAACCCAAGAAGCTATGAAAGGAAAAAGAAATAAAAGAGAGAGCTCTGTGGATTGAAAAGGATCGTCTCTTTTGCAGGTACACCCTTCTGATTCTTTTTAAATAAACACACACACCCTTCCACTCCTCCGTCACTCATTTAAAGGAGTAAGAGGGAAGTCATAGCTCAGTGTTTATTTTTTTAATAGTTAATTTTGTAATGATGACATCTGTGCTTTTGTCAAGATGTCCTCTCACCACAACCTCATTCAGTGTTTGTGTGGACTTTTGTATTGCTTTGATTAGATTTCATTTTCTTTGACGTAATGTCTTCTTTTTTCGTATTTCATCTATGTTCATGCCTTGTATGCACATTTGGTTGTTGCCTCGTCCTCCTGTTGCTTGCGTCAACCAATCGGATCCCTCCATCGGTTCATGTCGTTTCCAGGTGTGCCTCGATGGCTCCTCAGCTTGCTTAATACTTTGCTAATTCAGTGTTTTGATATTATCACGTGCATGTTTTTTAACGGAGGTAAAAGTACATTTTCTCATAGAAGTACTAATAAGTATTGTTGGCTATTCTAGAAATTGATGACGAGAACAAGGTCTTGACAAACCCGTTCTCCGATCTAACCCCTTCTCATGCCCTCACCTGCACTCTGGTTCGGCCCTATCAGCAGCATCCAAGCAGAGGGGCTGATTATGCAGGCAGCTGTCAGCCTTCTCAGGTGAGGCCCCCGGCCCCCAGGCGACAGTTCAACCGCGTCAGACTGAGGTTATGCCGCCGAGCCTGACAGTCGTATGAACAACACAGAGAAAAGAATGCTAATGGCTCAAATCAGATCAGCTCTGAGATGAGAGGCTGGCGCAGAGTAGGCGAAGTGGTGGGCGCTGGCAGGCAATCCCGATCATCTGTCATTCAGGCACGGCCTCGTGATTGCGTCTATTTGTTGTGCATGTCGGAGACGGAAACGCCGGCCGCCCAGGATGATACCCCCAGTCTCTGACATGTTTTCCCTCCTCGCCGCCTTGAAGTTTGAGAGATGAAGGTGCAGGCTGGCACAATGCGATGGATGGATGTGCGAGGCTATATACAGTGCTGCGCATGCTTCCTTTATTCTTCCAGTGAGCACTTCTTGCGCATCTTTTATCAAGCTGCCGTAACTCCACCTCCATCTTTGACTCTCTGTCTGCCTGGGAGCCATACCTTCGTGCAGAAAAAGGCAAAAAAAAAAAACCTGAACGCCGTTTCCTTTTCTGAATAATGCTGAGTTCAATATTATTTTGTTTTGAACTTCAGCTCAGCGCTTGCCTCCTCTCTGCTGCGGGGCAACTCCTTCATGATGAGAGACGAAAAGCTTTAGCGCCATCACTTACGGGCAGTCAAACAGCCTCGTGTGTGGTAAGAACCGGGAATTTGCGATTGAGCCGAAGACTGCCGCTCGCTCGCCTTCCTTCCCTTGGTTGCCGCGGTTCGTTTTTAAACATCTCATTGCGCTCGCTTTCGCAGGACTACAGACAGAACGTCAAAGCCTACATGTGCATGTGTTCCCGCCATGACTGAATAATGTATCCTGACAGCAGAGACAGATGGATATATGATCACCAGCTAAAGAGGATTGCTGTGAGACTGAACCAGGAAGTGCTTGTCAAATCACGTTACGACTGTCGGCCTTGAATCCAATGTAGATCTCTTTCAGCTTCGGCTCCATTGTCAGACATCATTAGTGAGCGAGAAAGTTTTACCTTTCAAATGAGGAGAAAATTAGCTGAACTGGTTGAACTGCCAGGTTCCCTAAACTGCAGCTCAAATACCTTCAAACCCAAACAGCTTGACACGCCAACCTCCTTCTCACTCCATCCAGGCAGATGGCTTTAATTAATATAGACATGATAATGAGATTCCCCGCGATTAATACACACAGCATTTATGGATTTAAGTGCAACAGATTCCACATAATGTGATTAGCAGCAGTTGGAGTGGGGGCATCTGGCACAGGAGTTGAAATGTAGGAGGGCTTGGGCAAAATACGGACATGTGTGTCATGCGGGCAGGGTTTATTTAGTATGTGTGTGTGAGTGCCATGGAATGCTGAGATGTTCTGTAGGACCCTGTTTATTTGATGATGGAGGATTGGTGGTTGACTTCAAATATGCAATCTTAGCCAAATGCATTAAGGAAAGGGGAACAGCTATTAATATCACGATGAACCCTATCTTTCTGACCTTTATTTTCATTTGACTTTCTGTTTCACAAGAGTAAAAAAAAAATAGATCAAGCAAAAGAACTTGAAGAAGTAAAATGGGACATGCACTATATTTTATTGGTTTCTCTCAAAGAAAGTCAATTTTGGTACATCTTCTAGTGACTAGTATTTAATGGACTCATATTGTAATGTATAATCTTTTCTGCCCTCTTTTGTTGCCTTTGTGTCAACACTAAGCTGGATAAATTAAAGACATATGGTCCGCACTCTGTCCAAACCTTCTGTCTCTTGTTTACAGAAGGGCTGATAATTAATTATATTTGTATTCAATGATATATAATAATGAGATCAAAAACCTACCAAAAATAACATGACTAGAAAAATGATCAGGATTGTTATTCTGCTTCGGAAAACCTTGCTGATTATCTGATCGTTTGAATCAGGTGTGTTACAGCACGGACACATAGAAAGCACTAGACCCCGAGGACCAGGATTGAAGACCCCGGTTATCGTGCCTCCAAAGAATCAGGAGTCACGCAAGATATTGTGACGTCTCGTGATTTCACACGATAACAGTCAGAACTGCAACTAAAACTTCCATTCATATTTTCCTGAAGATTTTAGTTGAATTCCAAATCGTACAAATGGATCAGAGGAATGGAAGTAGTAACGTAGAGGGGAGTAGACCAAAGTAGAGTGAGTGGAAAATACTACAGCTCGCTCATCATTCCAAATGAGTTTTCACTCTAAGCCTCTCCTGCTGACCGACAGACACGGTAACTGACGAAAAAAAAAGTCCAAAAGTTGGCAATGAAAGTGAATCAAGGGAGCAAAAGCAAACAGAGGAAGGAAAGCGTGGGATGGGGAGGGAGAAAGTGGAGGGGGGGAAGTTGACAGGAGAGGAAAGGTAATGGGAGAAGCGACGAGGAGGTGAAACGCCGAGAAGAGTTCGGACGCTCTCCAATAAAAACACAACGTCAGTTGCAACATGTTTGCGGAAAAGTGGGGAACGCTTTCGATGATCCACCTCCACTCATTGACCAAGAGTACCCCGACCTTCTGGTTCATGCCCTGTAAAACCATTTTACAAAGGCAAGAAAAAGGGATGTATGGAACATGACTAAGAGCAGCAACATCAGCAAGAAGGAGAGCTCACACCAAGAACACTGACCTCGTGACATGCAGCAACGCACAAACACACATGTACAGTACATCAATGCACATCCAGGGTCACATTAACTTCAGCTGCTGGGACAGAAGTGCAAGACAACCATCCCTGCTTCCTGTTTTTCTGCAAATGAAACTATGTCAAAGGCTATAAAGCTGGCACTACACAAAGTCGAAGCAAGACTGAAATGCGCGCTCACAATACATTCAAAATCGAAGACCTACACACAACATGCAGTTGTCTTGTATTTAATATGATATTAGATTCAAAGAAAAATCTGAAGAAGTATTGTCTTCTTCTTTACAACAAAGCACACATCTTTAGAGATTGTTTATCTGTGACCTCACGCATGAAGATAAAAAAAAAGGCATTTAACAATTTTGGTTGTACTGTTTGTTGTGTGCTTTGATAACCTCAACAAACAACAACACTCTTACAGATTCTGTTACATCACCAATTTTGAAACAAATCCTTTCAAATAAAAAAAACACTTGTTATAAAAAACACTTCCAACCTTAGAAACTTATTTACTTGCTTCCTTATAGCTCTTTGATTGGCTGTCGTCCATTGTACATCACAGCTCCTGGATTTGTTTCTCCACACACAAAACTTTTTGGTCGTAAACACAGAAACGTTTAATATTTATGATTGTCAGATCAAGAAATAATTTTATAGGACAATCTTATAAGACAACAAATCGTCATTGAAGTTTGTTAATAAGGCTAACTAAATTCATCTTCCCATAAATCTTACAATGTTGCAGAGCCTAACTGAAAATAATACTCATGACCCATGCAATGTGTTCCACAGCGTTGTACTCTGCACAGACACAACTTCTGCCCTGACCAATCAACATATACAAGCACATCAACGCTTACCAAAGCATTTGTGTGAGATTTTTAGCTAACAAACACAGAGTTTGGCATGTAGTTATTTACGTAGTTCGCGCCGCTACATCCTTTATGTCCTGTTGCACCGACCCGCTCTTGTCTTGCAAGAAATGTTCACTTAAATGTTATTTCACATGTACATCACCCGGCACCATTCAATTGTAAGACCCCCGTGGGCCTCACTATGTTTTGGCCTGCACACGCCCTTAGCTCGTTGACCCCAATGCGTATCCCTCAGCCCCCATAGGCAGTGAAGGATTGTACAGCACGATGGCTGTGAGTGGGAAGAGAGAGGGGGGGTCATCAGCAATAGAGAGGAGCACTTCTTCGGGAAAAAGCATTAAAGAGGCAGGTATTGATTTGGGATTTTAAATGTTTTTCACAGTGATATATCCAATTAGCCTCTGAACCCTCTATGGGTTTGAAGTGCGCTCCCTTGAGGCTGAAGAGAAGGCCACTATAACACGTTTTTTTTCCTGCAGAAAAAAAAGATAATACCTGTTCAAGCTGGGGTTCATAACGACTTTGGGAAGGAGTGTCAAAGAAAATATTAATCTAAATGCTGATGATAATTTGCTGGAGAAATACATGTGAAATTTGGGTCCCCGTGCAGGTTTTCTTTCTCTGCTGTGGACCACAACCGGACTTGTTTAGGCAGCAAGGACAGCTCCTAGATATTGGTGAGTGTTAATACTCTCGGCACATCTACTGTAGTGATAACTCCACCCCCTCCAACCACACACACACACACACACACACACGCATACACATTGCCCCCCGCAACCCTGCTCATATTTCTTTGCCTTACCCCGCTCAATCGATGGTAAGTTATTTAGCAGATAAAAGAGTTTGGATCAATCGAGCAGCACATATCAAAGAGCCAGTAACTTGTGTATATCATCCGTGGTGTGTGTGCGTGTGTGTGTGCACGTGAGCGTGTGTGTGCGTGCGTGACAGGAAAGTGAACTTGTGCATGCCAGTGTCAATAGCTTAAACATATGTTTCTGTAAATCTAGCCAGACGTTTGAGTGTTTACTGACAATCCGAACCCAGCGTAGCCTAACAAAAGTGTTGGGTGGGTATGCACTATTGTTTTGTCAAAACTGGTGTGAAAGACATACTGAGTGTGCGTCCTTGGCCTTATCACCTATCTTTGTGCAGTAACACGCTAACAGCAGGGGTGTTCCACCGATCCTTAATTTGATTCCATCTGTTATTAATCGACTGAACTGAGCGAATTCAGCTGAAAAGGTAAAAATGACTCAGACTTAGAGAAATAGTGGACAGGCCAAGTGCTGCTTAAAAAAAAACAAAAGACTGTGAGGCAGAGAGAAAAGGTGCAACACAAATGCCGGAGGGACAATGATGGAAGGATCCCAAAGGAAGAGGAGCAACGGCTACGTTGGTGTTTTTAAATTACAGAGCAAGGACACAAAATGTTGTTTCATGCCAAAGCAGAAATTGATTTGAATGCTTTGACAACTCAAAGGAAATGTCGATCCGTCCAGGGACAAGCTGCAGTGGTGAATGCAAAGCAGAGGGGGGGAAAGTATTTTACATCCTGGGAGAGCAAGATGACTTTAGGAAGGTCAAAGGGGAACATCTTGTAAATACTATAGGTCATCAGACAAATGCAGGCAAAAATATTTGTACCCTTCCAATAAAGGACAAAAAAATGTTCCTTGAAATTATTTACAACAACCAAAAATACAAATACAAAATTACTGAAAAATAACTAAGAATTAGCCATTGCTTTTTGGTGGTCGAGGAGAATTATTTCAAAAAGCCACATAATGAAATTGGACTAGAAAAAAAATATTATATACGCTTAATTGAAACCTTTGTTTTCAGCCTTTTGAGTCCAAGCTCTGTCACTGGTCGGCATATTTTCCTCCTGATTACTTTGATGACTTGAGCAGCCCCACAGCAAAATTGACAATTGCACATGTTTCATTGTAGGTACAGTGCAGTCTTCTTATCTGTGTTTGGCTCATTTTTGGGTGACTTGCAAAAAAAGTTCCAGTTTTCTCTCAACTGGACAAGGACATTGGAGCACAAGTTTATTGCTTGCCAGTAAGCAAGATGGGGAAATTCCAGTATGGTTGCTTTGAAGTTATTTCTGTAACCTGTGGCTTTGTCTTTCTTTAATGGACATGAATAGAGTTGAAAGTCAGCTTTAACTTTTTGCGGCTTTCAAAGCATGTTTGTGGCATGGTGAATGAGTGTTTAGGACATTGACTTCACAATTCAGAAATTGAGGGTTCAAATCCTGGCCTGGTCAAGTCGAGTCAAGTTTATTTGTATATCCCTTACTCACAAAGGCATCTAAAGCCCACATATAGCAAATATTAGTGACATACCCTGATCTAAATCTGTCACCTCATATATATACCTCATATAAGCCAAGGAAAAACTGAAACACATATGGGGAAAAGAAGAAACCTTCAAAAGGGACCACAGATCACCCAAAGTCAGCTGGGGTGGACTCCAGCTCAAAACTGACCTCATATGCAATATGCCAGAGCAAATGGAATAGAAGTATACACTTGCAGCAATGGCTGTGAAAAATAATATGTCAAAAATTGGGGTACTAAAACTGAACAGCAGCACGGATTGGGGTTTATTTTTATTAAATATTTGGCATACAGTGATAATATGCAGGATTTGAATTCACTGTGAGTTTAAGGTCCAAATCAGAACTGCTTGCAATTTTCTGAATAACCTATGCACACTCTACCAAACTGCACGGTGTTCACACCCACAGGTGCGTGCATACACACAAGATCCCTCATTTTAAATGATCAGTTAGTCACTGTGTTGCCCAGTAGGGCCTGAGGAGCTGGGGATTTCCAGTCAGGCAAAAACAGGTGGCATCCACTTGCAGTGCGCAGCTGCACTAGCTGCAGTAAAACTTTCAGTAAACTACAGCACAGGTAGAACAGCCTCCACTACTTGATGTATGGGACACAAAGTTTGGAGGTGAGAAGTCAGAGGTCGTGAAAGACCTCAACCTCAACAGCTGACACACATCTGAAAATGTGATTAACACACACACGTGGGCGTGCAAGCACACAATGCAGAAGTCCCCCTCCGATGGGATCAGCCTTCGCACTGCTTACCCATACACAAAGAGGAGAGTGCCACGCATGGCCTGTTTTCACCGCAAATAAAGTTCACAGAAACCATACACAAATCAATAAACACCACCCGAGCTTAGCATCAAACACAATTTGGCCCACTCTTTCCATGTTCGTGCTTAGGTTCGTGCTTCCTTTCTAGGGACATGTCGAGATGTAAGCGCAGCTTTGTGGGTGCTTTTAGAACCATCATGTCAAGGACAGTTGATTTACATGGGGAAAGTCCCTTTGCACAAATACTCAGGTGTTATGGTGAGGTCAGTTTTTTGTTACAATGACTCATCATGACGGCACAGTAAGATGGTTAGAGCACTCAGAGAATCCTTTCAGGAACGTATTTGGCTTTTTTTTATTTACACAGGGCAGTGTGTGCAAAGAATTTTAGGAGGGCAGGTGAAAGGGGGCCACTTTTTTAATTATTATGTGTATACAACACACACACACATTCACAAAGTGAGAGCGAGAGAGACAGAGAGCAATGCAAATGTTGGGTTCCAGCTGTCGACATATCATGGAAAAAATTGTATGTGTCTCCCACATGGTTAAATGGCCCCAGACTGTTCACAATGACTAAGTATTATTTGAACATATCACCTTTATCTGTCAGTAAGAAAGATTATTTGTAAAACTGTTTTCCATCCGTGCATGCTCTTTTTAAAATTCCTTCTGACCATTCAGTCCCCTGTAGGCAAATAGTTACACCAAGACAAAGCATCGATTTATGTGTCCACAGCAGGCAGAGCGATCTACAGCACGGAAATGGCTATTGGGGGTATTTGACAGGGACCGATATTCTTTATCCTGAACAATATCCTAAAATGGCTAATTATACGGGATAATTAGCAGACTAATTAGACAATTATCTAAGTAGACAATCTATTAGCATGAGGAAATCAATGTAGGGGAGCTGGCACATAGCATCAGCGATTGGGACTGGCTTTTTATCACGTCTACCTGTTTGCCTGGCTTAAACATTACTGTTTTTGGGTTACGGGATAAATAGGGCACAATCATCTGGAAAGTCAAATAAATAAATGCTAACGAGTATACCCACTTCGACAATTGATTTATTAGACTCATTGCACGTTCTCTTTATTTGGAAGCAACCGAATTGTAATTTTTGTTTGTCGAAAAAGAGTGACAAGATTGTGTCTTCAAACCTGAATTATTGTGAGTACTGAATTTTACCTCTCTGATAGTATTTTGTTGTCTTGAACAAAGAACAGTTACAAACCGTACAAAAAGGTGATTGTGGCACCTACAAATATGACAAGGGCAGAAATGTGGTTGCAATATGCTGGTTGGAGAATTAATTTAAGAAAATTAGCCCAAGCGAGAGAGAACGCAGGGAGAATGTTGTCGGAAAGAATCAAAACGTGTTTCCCACAGGACACAGTGAGGCAGTCAGGTCCCACTGCAGATCTTATCTGGAGATCTTGTCAACTATTACTGGTGTCCTTGCCGGTTATTCTCCTGATTCACGCCGCCTCCTTTCATGGCCAAATCACACAAAGGATGTGTCTTTCACCTACAATTACACCCCTAACACAACTCTTCATTATGCTCGCACACACAGATGCACAAAGCTCGTCTTACGTACACACACCACTGGCATCCCGTCAAAGTGGTGCTAAATTCTATTAAAAATAGTGCAGTGCTCGTCGCAAATTTACATTCGAATTAGGGCGAGGAGAAGTAATTACTCCAGGCGAGCGCCACTAATTGAATGAGGGTGCAGCCTTTTTGCTCCTCTCTCATTGTATATTAGCAATGCTGTGCAGTTCTCTTCAATGTCATTGTGCCACGTACTGGGATGCCCTCTTCAAGGGTCCGCCACCACATGCTAGACTGTATGTGTCTACAGTATTTCTATTTTGAGCTACAGTGGTTCCTTGAGATACGAGCCGGCATTCGGACAAGTTTGTGCTTTGACGTGCAAGCACAAACTTAAGATACAAGCGTGGTATGGTTGCTAGTGAACTGACTTCACCTCATTTTACAATAAGCAGCAGTTTGGCAAAAAAAAAAAATTTCAAAGAAAAAAGAGGTTTCAAGCTTTTTGAAATACAAAACAAGAAAATTACACCTAAAACATCCACATGGCTTTGCCTTATGAAAGTCTGCTTTTTAAATGCTAGCAATCAAGGCAAAATGCAAATGACATGCTAATGATTAGACTCAACAGCCAGAGTTTTAGAAGCAACGGATATTTGAACACAAATGGTGGTGTAACACATATAGACAGGTAATATACTATATGAAAAAAAGTACTTAATTTGATCATCATTTGGACATATTAAAATGTGCTAAATTGATATAAATGACCCCTCTTTGATGTATAAAACAATAAAATGATATATATCATTTTAACACATTTCAATCACGTGCAAGTGATGTACATATTAAAATTAGAAAACATCAAGGTTTTTTCAGTGTACTTACATTCATATCTTTTTTATCATCTTTTAAAAATTACAGCATCTTACTCAGAGAAGTATAGATATACATGCAAAATTTATTTTTTTAGATATGGTTACACAATTTATTTTTTAAAATTTCATTCCATTGATATTACTTAATGTTCATAAAGTGCAAGTCTTTTTTTTCCTTCAACACATGAACAATATTCTTTGTTTTGTGTGTGGGGGAGGTTCATCTGCAATTAATTAATGGCATTTCCTTTCATTTCAATGACAATGATTTTAGAAACATCTGAATTACAAGCGTGGTTACAGCACTAATTAATCCTGTATCTCAGGGGCGTAGATCCAAATGTGATAGGTTTCTAAGCTTTAAGGGTAATTAGGTGGATATAATCTGAATGTTGCCCTTTGATTACTCTAGTTACTAAATTCTCTGCCTTTTGCTGTGGGAGATGACATCAAGTGGAGAATACAAGATATGAGCAGGGAAGCCACAAACAACCTGAGGCAATGTTTAGGTTAGGCCTCACAGACGCATTTACTGTAACGGTCATACAGGACTGGAGCTTTTCCCACTGGAGAATTTTCAACTGAAACTGCAGTAACAGACATCATCGCAGTTGCCGATAACTAATTTAATTAGAGACGGGGTCATGAAATAAGTCAGCTGGGATATGTGAGGGGCAAAATGTGGCACTTGTGGCTATCTGCCTTTTCTGATACAAGTCAGTCATACAGAACAAAGCAGTCTTTGACTCAAACTTAAGTGATTGTTTTTATACACAACATGTGTCTTTGTTTAGTTTGACAGTAAACTTCAAGTGGCAGTGGTATTAAACAGCATGATGCGTCTTTTTTTTTTTTTTACAAAATGTTCCCTATTTGCAAAATCGGCGCTTGATGTGAGTTGAGTTTACCGCCACCATATAACGTCGTATCTTAAGATTTTGCTTACAAGTCAAATTGAAAAATCTCAAAAATTGGGTTGTTCTTATCTTAGGATGCCCTTGTATATTATCATTGTGGGTACCCCAAACCGAACTGTTCTGCATCTGAGAGATCCTGGAAAGCATACTAAATACAGTGTGGCAATGATGTCACAAATGCAAACCCTTTCACAGCTTTCATTTTGATGCTCTGATATCATCCTTATAATGCACATAGAGGTTGTGCCTAATGTTTTTAACTTGTGGTGTGGAATAATCAATAATCAATTCATCCATCCATTTAGTCATTCATTTTCTGCTTTTATAAACTTCCACAATTAAAAGTGTGTCAAATAAAGAAGAATTGTGCGTCGTGGTTATTAACGATGGCCGTCACTATTACCAAAGTCCAAATGTAACAAGTGATTTGATTTTGATTTTTTTTTTTTTAATAGAGTCCAAAGACGATACCTCAGCAATGCATTAATAAGAATCAAAGAGAACACACTTGTCTCAACTGTTTTAATTTTTATATATGGTAATTAGATAAACTTATAAATAAAAGCTTTTCTGTTTCATTTGGCAATATCTTTGTACGTCAGAATTATTTTGTGGTTTTATGACCTTTAAAAACTGAGCAATGAAAAAAAATCATTCAGTACCAATCAGCCAATAATTACCTAATCAGCCTCATTCCTGATTGGATTGAAAATGTTTTAAGGACAGTAAAATAAATGTGTGCGCTCTCGCATGCGTGCCAATTCCCTCGTGGCGATATTTTGAGTGACAATACCTGCTGACGCACAACAGCCAAACTCAGAGGTCAAACACTTTACAGCCTCTGCTCTCATTGATTCATGACCTCGGGGTCCAGTCAAGTGCACACACTCCAATTGAGACACAGACAAAAAGTCAGATTATTAAAGGCATGTTTACATTCTGTTATCCTATGTACCTACACCCGACCTGCTGCATTTGCCCCAAACAGAACTTTGGGCTTGTCTTTGTTTTCTGGCCTGAGGGCACAGCCGGTGTTCAGGGTGTTAACATGAGGCACACAGAGTGAAGGAACAAAAGATATGCCTCCAGGTAATTCTCAGATGCCTTTGAGAAACAAGGGAAAGTCTCCATGGGGGTATGGGGGCTTGTGAGAAAGCAGCATTGGATGAGGGATGGCAATGTAACAAGGCAGTAAAGGCACATTTAAGCTTGGGAGGGGTAGGAGGGGTGTGTTTCTGTTTCTCACACAGCCAAAAATGGGGAAGATGTGTCACGAACATGCTTTACAGTAAACAAGAGTCCTTAGCACCCCTCCTATCTCCTCAACTCCCATCAAACAAACAAGGAAGAGTGAGCATGTTTAGAGATAGAGAGATGAAAAGAGGTGAATGACAGAAAGGGGCAGTTAATGATGTTAAAGCGATGATGGGTGTTTTTCCAGTTTTTCACGATTACAGCAGCTGCTCGCCAGGGATCGTTCACATTTCGACGCAAGCGTGAGTGTATTTGTGGGGCTTTCTTTTAAACATCAAACAAACTTTATTTTGGAAGCACATCATCTGGAAGTATTGTTAGGGTGAGATAATCCAGGTGGGTGAGAAAGAGCCTCTCTGAAGTGCTCTCCATTGATGGAGCTGATTTCTATTTCGAAAACAAGAGGGCTGCAAACAATGGAGCAGCCACTTAGTAAGTAAACAAAGAACAATTTCTTGATGTGAGGACTGTGGACGACTTTTGAACAATGAGAAACATGTGCTCACACACCAAGTGTCCAAACTGCTGAGACCTTACCGTATTTTTCGCACTATAGGGCGCACTGGATTATAAGGTGCACCTTCAATGAATGGCCCATTTTAAAACTTTGTCCATATATAAGGCGCACCGGATTATAAGGCGCACTTTCAACGAATGGCCCATTTTAAAACTTTGTCCATATATAAGATATATACATTTGGCCCGCGGGCCGGACTTTGGACACGCCTGCTGTAGTGGCTCAATATTGGTCCATATATAAGGCGCACCTGATTATAAGGCGCACTGTCGGCTTTTGAGAAAATTGGAGGTTTTTAGGTGTGCCTTATAGTGCGAAAAATACGGTACATTATCATCATATTATAATATCGCATTGGCCTTGGATAGCGAGCCATAAACAAAAACAAAAAAAACATGATTTATTTTTTTTATAATTTCCTTGTCAGTACCATATGAGTTTGCTCCTTTCTTTGGGAGTTGTGTATCTATTTATGATGAAGCCTCATATTTTGGGGCTTAAATGCAAAAGTAAATAGTGGTGTGGAAGTCCCTCCATTTCCTGCTGACTTCCTGTCATGAGGATTCATGCACCACCAAATACACACATGCGGTGCGGAGGGGGTGGCCCTTTACCCGTTTCCCAGCAAAGCCTTGCCTGTCAGCACCACTTTTTCTACACTGACCCATCATAACCACTGCACAAACAGGTGCCTCTGGGGTGAAGCGCAAGTCAAAAGAAGTATGGAGGAGTATTTAACCTCAAAATAGGCACGGTGTCGAGGAAGCCGGGAGGATGCTGGTGCAACAAAAGCCGGCATTCATTCAGCTCCTCATCAAGGGAAGGCCAAGACCTCACCTCAGTCGCCAACTTCTTGATTAATCGCAGACCTTCACATAATTTGCACAAGTTATCATATGCCATAAATCCAAGCATGCAGAGGAAACACTTATTGCAATCCTATGAAAAACAAATCTAAATCAAGAGGATTCTTGCGCTGACAGTTCTGTACATGATGTGAAATTAAATGAAACATGCATGGAATTCTACAGAAACTATGTAAGTCACATTGCTCATGTTTGCTCCAAGTGTTTGGTAACAGTTCTGTATACAAAGAACTGGAGAGATGGCAGTTTGTTTGTTTTTTGAACAAGGCACTGAAACCGCCAACTTCTCATGGGTGCAACAATATACACAATTCTCTTCCATTGTAAATATAATTTGTCTTCTCTCATCAGATTCAATAAAATACAGGAAAGAAATTCACTGGTAATAAAAGCCACATTGTCCAGCGGAGCCCCCCAAGGATATGTCCTCACTCCACTCAAGTTCTCTCTCTCAACAAACAATGCACCTCAATAAACATGGCTGTCCGGCTCCAGAAGGCATTCCAAAAATGAGAAAAATGAGGATGAAATAAAAATAAACAACTGAAGTTGTTTCCACAACAATAAAAGAAGTGGATATGCTGGATGCTTTGAATTATGATTGGATTAGAGAGGATATGAAATATTCATCTGACTCCTGAAGGGGCGACACGCCGGTAAAAGGGGCATTGATTTGACAAGGCAAACAAACGCTGATGAAGGCTGCTAATCAATGGCCTCATTGATGACGGTGTGCGGTGGCCCTGGGCTCTGAGCGTTTGGACGGCCTCGCTGTGAATAATGAATGAGGAGATTCCCGATTGATCAGCCTGGTTTGTCTCGTTTTACACTCATCAGCCATCTCAATGGGGCTTTTGGCACTAAATGCAATATGTCCCTGATGCCATATTGTTTTCTAGAAAAATTTGGAAGTATTTTGAACAGTCTGAATAAAAGAAGAGGAGCCGAGTTGTTGATTCTGGGTTCCAACGTCCGTCTCTTCATTAGGCCCATGATTGGCTGGTGATTGGAACAGGCTGCTGATCAAGCTACAAAACAATGTATAGTATACATGAATGTTGAGTTTCTCAAAATGGCCCCTGTAAGTCAGTGTAAAAATCTTCAGTCAGTATGCCCTTGAGCATTAAATATGTGGACCGTCTAGCAGGTACCCAAGCCTACGCGCACTTAAAAAACATTGGTTGGGGACGCTGTGTTGTGTCATTTTACTGGCTTCCCCACACCAGTGCTGAATGTCAACTCTCGTTTTCTTTTGTACTCGCTGTAGATGGGGAATGATGAGAGGAACAAAAGCGCCACAACAAAAAAGGTTCCCGACAATGCAGCTATCGTCACTGAATCTAGCGCTGCTGTCGCTTCGCCCTCCTCTTCACCCTCTTCCTTTGTGCCCCCTCCCACCCAAGCGCCATCACACATTCACTCCTTCATAGAATATCACTTAGCTCTGCCCTTGAATCCTCCTCCATAAGTGCACACACTGAGGTACACTGTGAGAAGACTTAAAGAAAGTCAATGCATGCTTTTTGTGCTACGGCGGTTGCAAGGTAATGACGATGACCAATTTGCAAGCAACACTTGGCCCCACTTATTCTCTTCTTCAACCATTTTGCATAATTGTCCGTTTTCCAACAAATACTGAACTCAGAGTTCTGTTTATAGTCAGTTCGTATTTACCTGTTGATAAGGGTGCTTGTATCATACAATGTCTGTGAGTTCTGCAAACAATTAGTGAGTTCCTCAAATTAAAGGTACAAGATGCGGCCGGAGAGGTTGAAGTATGAAAGCCGTACAGTATATATTCAGCTACTACAAGGAACATATTTGATTCCAAAACATATACAGAAGCTACAGAATAAACAGTGATCATAATGTTATCATCTGCATGTACTTAGTTAGCAGATCTAGTCTTCTGCGTTGAACATCAAGAAGTTGATGTACAACAATTTTACTCTTCCCGAGGCATTCCCTGATGGTGACTGGATATTTTCCATGCCAGCCATGGTGTAGACAGGATGAATGATCAAATCCATTACTGTCAACAATCTCTCAGATTACGCAATATTAATCAGAGTTCCGCATCCGTACTCGTGCTCAAACATAGTACAATGTGTTCTTGTTTTGAAAATGTGGGGGTTTAGTTCCCCTTTTAAAAAAATTCTGACATTTCCGTATCAAAAACCGCATTCAAACGACTGTGATAATAGTGTGATTTACAAGTATTACAAGTATTTACATTATTTATATTTATTTTTTATTTTCTGGCTGCAAAAAGTCACAACATGTGTTTTCTTTCTGAGCTGCAATTATCACTTTTCCGTATCACAAACCACACTGTGACGATAGTGTGATTTTCAAATATCCGCTTTTTTTTTTTTTTTTTTACACATTACTTACATTTATTTTTTATTTTCTAGCTCCAAAAATTCACAACATATGTTTTTTCTGAGCTGCAATTATCGCTTTTCACTTAATGTAAACAGTTTCTTGGGCCTCAAGACCTCCAAAGAAGTCTCATTGGATGCAGGCCAACAACCCACAGCTCCCTATTTTTAATGTAGATTTTTACAGGGCAAGTGATTGCCATTATAGTTGTGTCATCAGATGGTGAGTTTGGCGTTTTGGCCCACTTTCTCTACCTGGAACAGTTTTTTCCCAGACTCCCTCCACACTTAACTGCCTTAGCTTTGAGAAAACTAACAAGTGAGCAGAGAGAGAGGGAGAGAGAGAGAGGATGGCTAATACCAATGTTTGTTCCTCTCAATTACAGTTTTAAATGGAAATCAATGAAGCAGAGGGAATGAGCAGAGCCCTTATTGTTGGGGTGATAATCACATTAAGACCGAGCTTAAATCAACAGCAGACGTTAGCCTCTTGAGATGGAAGAACAATACAGAGACTATTCAATCTTAAGTCTCTCTCTTGTAATCTATCTATCACTTGCACACAACAGTTGTCTCCAGTCCCTAAACCGCTGTCTGGTTGCTGGGATACCACCCATAACTTTCACCATGGTAACATCTGGAATAAAGGTGGGTGGGCAAGGAGCCAGAAAGGGCCTGGAGTTTCACTGTGGCTATAAAACTAACTAAAATAAATCTCACCACACAATACACACATATACACACATTTCAGGCAATTTAATCCAAGTTAACCGTTTCTCACCTCTCTTACAAACAGTAAGGAGCTCCGCTTGTGTTGTAGCCTAAACACAGGAAAAGCCACAACTAAAATGATGTATTTCAGAGTTTTTGTTTGACAGTGGCACCTACAACGGCAGCGTCTGTGTTTTTTCTCAACCAAGTGACAAATTCTTCCCTTGACTGGTGTCGAAATGAAATTATCGATACGTTATTGTAATTCTCTTGCTCAGTTAAATGTTCTAAATGAGTCACATCAAGTATGGATACACGTGGTTAAAACCACACCGTGGCACTAAATAAGCAATATGATACTCGTGGGCTTGATTCTGTTCCAACTGTCTAACCGATGTCTTTGCGTATGTACCACACAGAGACAGCTTCTGTAATTGATCATGTCAGTGTGAAAAACCAAATACATTAGGCCACAATGTGTGTTATGATTGGGACGAAATTGACACTTTTTGGCATAGTCACACATTTAGTGTTTGACACTATTTTTGAAGCCTCTTTCCACTGCTTATACTACTAACAGAAAGCAAACCGTTTGGACTGCTTGCTACTGCATGCCCCCGCAAACTATTTGGTAACAGAAAGTAGACTTTAGCCCAGGTGGAGGTATGTGATTTTGGTCAATTTGATCCAGGGGCAGGCAGACAGATTTTGATATGTGTGGTGGAAGTCATTGTAATTCATTCAAAACCATGACATTGGATGGATGGATGGATGGATGGATGGATGGATGGATGGATGGATGGATGGATGGATGGATGGATGGATGGATGGATGGATGGATGGATGGATGGATGGATTTTTTTTCAATAAAGTAAAGCTAGAAAGCAGAGCTTGCAACAGATTGCATGTATCAAGATGTTCTTGCTGTGTTAATTTCCTCAGCAAAGGTGTCGGATATCATTACGACTTCCATCCTCACCTAACGCACATTGAAAAAAATATTACACATACCGGAGCGAGATACAAGGATGAACTTCAGAAGAACTTCAAGTTCTACTCCAAATGAATACAAACAACTTGCAATGAAAGTGACTACCAACCACTTACAGATGAAATACCTGGCATTGAAAAAACTAAATGTAATGTTTCTCAGTGCAATCCAGATCATGTTATTTTGAGTACAATATTTGCATTCAATCTAAATCATTAATAAGGAATTGCTCTCTGTTCATTTTTTCAGGCTTTAATTAATATTGTGCCAATCCCAACCTTACAGTGCCCATGCATTGTCACACATTACAATCCTCTCTCTCTCTCTCGCTCTCTCTTGCTCTCGCACACACACACACACACACACACACACACACACACACACACACAGGTTCCCCTCCTGTGCACATCCTTTATGCTTGGAGGGTGAAGATATGCAAAGCGTCACTATCATCAAAACAAAAACTGCAAGGGAATATAGGGCAATTGGGTGAATTAAAATGCATCCCCAGAGACATGTCTTTCTTTCTCTTCGCCTCATCTCTCAACTTCTCACATGGCAAATCGTCTCCTGCACATGGTTCACATTACGCCACCTCCTAATGGACAAAATCATTGAAACATGCTCTTGTATTGTGGTTAGTTTGTACATAAATTCGTACAGGCACTTTGGCTGCATGCTGGTTCAAACAAGGTCAGGAAAGCAGGTTCTCCAAAGCAAAGACAGTAAATATGCAATAAGGCAAATAAATGGGAATCAGAGAGTCTGTCATGAGAGATCAATATAGAAAAGCAGTTATTGATGATCATCTAAAAGAAAGAAATGGCCAGCGTATTAAGCTGCCAGACAGATAAGATTCACTTCTCTGGCTTATTTCATCTGTACTTAATTGGACAAAGTGGCATCTTCTCTTCAAATAGTGAATACGAGTGCAAATGGGAATGCGGCTCACACAGATATCCTCGCATCTTACATCTCGGTGGATGGATAAAGGAAAACTGCGGAGAAAGTGAAAAGGCAATCGCTGCCCAGCCAATTCTCAGACACACTGTGGTCAATAAATCAATGAGGACGTGGTTAGACGATAACTATTGAGAGCTTGCATGCATCTCATAACCCTAAAGCAACAGTTTGTCCTTCACACTAAACAGGAATCCACCAGAGAATGTTCTCAAATGTTGGTTTAGTTTTTTTTTTTTTTTTTAACGCTAGTCATGAGTGAACACATTCCCGCAGACACTTGAGTTGTTTTGATGTGAATGACTACAGTAAATGTTTTTGTTTGAGATAACAAAGATTCATCTTCACCTCTGTGCCGGCACAGCCAAGTGTCTGCATGCGCCGCTTTCATCCATACTACTTCATCTTTGTGCAAAAAGCCCCCCTTATCTTGTTCCCCCACATGTAAGTCGGTTTTAATCTCCTCCTCTCTCCCTTGCAACATCTCCACAAATGCACTTATGGAGAACTCTCTCTTCCGCACACACATACACGCAGAGACGTGCATCTAATTACCTCATACAAAGTGCCAGGGAGCGTTTACAGCAATGTGTGTGTGTGTTTAGAGTTTTGTAATTAGCAGAATATATTTAAATACATGGAGACGAAACTCTCCTGGGAGTGTTGTGTCTGCCTCAATCTCTCACTTGCTTTATTCTCACGGCTTGAGCCCCCCCCCTCGTATTGAAAAGCGCCCATCAAACTTGCACAAACACTTTGTTCTCTGCTCTCCAGTATGCTCCACCTCAGCAGAAACTTGTATGCTTAATGATAGTCCACTCTGTCGTCTACAAATATCATCCCTGGGGACAATAAGTAAATCCATAAAGATTTTCTCCAAGATCATTTCATCCAAATTAAAAGGTTTTGTATTATATGATAACCCACCGACAAAATAGAGTTCCACGTCTGTTTTATGACAGGACACACTCGAGTGTTAAAGAGTAAAAGCCAGCTAGCCTCCTTGTGAGCCCCTCCCCGCTCGTCAACGCTCTCTTAATTATTCAGCAGGCATCCTGGTGTCTTTCATCTCTGTTAATTGCTGTGGTCGACTTCTCACTGGGACCACTGTACCCAATGAAAACCTGCGCTTGCCCTGCATTGTGCCACGAGGCAGAGAGTGTGTGTGTCTGTGTGCGTGCATGTGTGTGTACGCATGTGTGTGTACGCATGTGTGTGTGTGTGCGCGACCTATAGTCCGTGAAATACGGTAGATCTATAAATGAGAATATCAACTAATTATTTCAGATTTTTTTCAGGTTGTGTAGAGTGTCCATTGTACAACAGCAGTTGGGAAACAGGCAGAATATGACAGAATGTGATAAATCACAAACAAAATACATTTTGTCCAAAAAATGTAACATCTCTTTTGACTCTGACAGCACTGTCCATCTCACACACAGTCGGCCTTGGACCTCTCAGATACACACAAACAACAGATGACAAAAACCGCACGTTTTGATTCCTTAACTAGAATTTTTAGGTACAACAGCAAGAAAGATACCATTTATATCCAATCAATCTATCAATTAGTCAATTCATCTATCCTTCCATTTTCAACACCGCTTACCCTGTTCAGGGTCATGGGGAATTATTCAATCTTTTTTTTTTTTTTTTTAATTTGTTAAACGCTTGTCATGTACAAGGCCCGTTAAACACTCACTCATGGAATCAAAGAATTGAACAGAAGATTTATTATTGCATGATAATTCACAAAAAGATGACTAACCTATCTGCCTGTAATTTCCTGGTACATTTTTTTAATTCTTATTTTTTGGGGGTGGAGGGTTCGCTTTTGTGGACTGATTCCCAAAACATGCATTGAGATATGAGTAGGATATATAGTACACACTTCTCTCCCGCTATCTATGGAGTAACCCTGTAATGCTTTTTAGTATGGGTTAAATGAAGAGGCCATATTTCATGTGTCTGTACAGGTCAATATGAAGGATTCTAATCTTAAACATGAAACAAATGCAGAAGATTTATCTTTATGCAGCTGCCAAACGCCGATGATTCACTTCCCGGACTCCTCTCACCCCCTTGTTTACTTTCCTAAACTCCTTGAGCCCTCCCTTCTGCTGCCGGGGGAGTGCTAAGATCTGGTTGAAGTGCAGCTACATGTAATCAGTGTCATGTCCATGTGTTTGTATTGATATCCGTGTTTGCCATTTTTGGTGAAAAGTTTTTTCGGGAGGCTTGCATGTGCAACTGCTGACAACAGAAAGCATCCATGATGATGATGGGAAAACTCACAGTGCATGAAAACAGCATCAATGGAGAAAAATCACAAAAACACAGCTAAAGAAAAACAGCTGTACGACTCCTATTGCAAACAAAGGGGTGTATGAGGTAAGCATCTGTAAGCATCAGTCAGCATAGTTTTTTTTTTTCAAATGAAAGCACAGCATTGTATCAAATGAGTTGCCTGGTAACCCTGTTGAATGTTATGTAACAGTTTGAGGGGGTATTACAGGAAGGACACTTGGGTGTCAGCCCCCTACACGCCAAGTTTTGGGACTAAAGGTTCAAAGGTCTATACAGAGAACTTTAACGATGGAGCTTGGACAAAATCTATGTTTGTAAAACCCCCCCAAAAATGGAATTGTTAAATCTGACAAGTGGATAAATAATTAGATGCCTTGCAACAGGGCCATCTAAACTTTTTTCTATCTCGAAAAAGAATAAAAGGATGTTAGGGCCACTTTGAAATTCATTGACTTCAATTCATTAACTAGGGTAAAATCAATTAAGCAAGCAATTATACAATATCCTGTTTATACATGTATTTATTCCGAAAAGATGCAATTTCACAACGTTCTGTTGGTGACAAAAAATGAACTGTATTAGGATATCGTTTACGATGTGGTTTGTAGTCTTTCGTAAATCTTAATTTCTGATTAGCACTTTGGACAAGAGAGCACAGTTTAGGAATGGCGTGGTCATTTTCTATCATTACTGATCTAAACGACTATACTGACACTAGATAATTAGAGTAAGGTTTGAAAGGTTTGTTTTATTTTCAAACAGTGAACATTAATGGCATCTTCTTCCTTAATAGTTGGGATATTATTCATTCAGTCAGTTATTCCATAGTGTATTTTGGCACCCACACGTGAACGCTTTACTTGTCATTATACGAGTATACCCTTGAGTAGGCCTCAAGTTCATCTGTAGGGGGTGCAGACAGCCCAGGTGATATTAGGAGATAGGTCACATTGCACCGTAAACACGCTTTGTCTGCTTATTCATTTATTTACTACACTCTCGTCACACGACTGAGCTTGTCAGCAATAAGAGGCTGAAGGGGTGTCGGTGGCCTGGGTGTTGGCAGTCCGTCCGTTGCTTGCGAGCCAATTTAGATGAACTTGAAGTGATACAGTAATAAATGACCATTATAGGTCTTTAGAAAAATATACTCCTTATCAGAGCTGTTTGAATTTTAAGAATATGGTTATGCTAAGATTAAACAAAAAAAAAACATGAGCACTATTGCATGCATTTGTGTGCAACCTTGTCCCACTATCGACCTCCTGCTCTTTAATATTCATGAAGTCCTTTTCAGCAGCTCCAGTCACCACAATGTTGTGACGCTCCTGCACTCACTCTGAATCCATTCCCATTGATCACCACAGGCTTTCCCAAACATGCATCAATCTCGTTCAAACTTCTGATTCATTTTTACACGTTCACCACACCATGCGCTTCCTACTTAGCATCGAGTTCCAACTGTGTAGTTCCTATGATGCCGTTTTGTATATATTTTTAACAGAAACTTGTCAGATAATCGGAGAAGATGTTCCATGCGTAGCAAATGAAACACAACAAATTCAATTTCATACAATTTTCAAAATTCTTGGTGGGCTGTACTCGGGTTGAAGAAGACATTCTAAGGAAACTCAAAATCTTGAGGGACTGTCATTTTTGGGACATGTTCTCACGTTGCTCCTCTATAAAAAATTGTCCAATGAAAAAGCTTGCTTGACACTATTTATGTATATTTCTTTTTGTGGTATTCCATAAATGTATGTTTTATTCAACAGCTTTGCTTCAACATATCTGCCTCACTTTGTACCACAACCTGATTTCCATGTGATTATGTGTGTGTTGCATATTAAGTGACACACAAATTGTGTTTGTATTTGCGGTTATGACACCAACCATGTTTTTCCAAACCAAGATGCTGTCTACATCATCTCGGTTTGGCTCACAGATCGACCCCATCTAGACAGGATTTGACTTTTTCCATCACGACGCATCTCCAGACATCGATGATCTAAGGCAGCGAGATTTGCAGCCGAGAGCATCACAAAAACAATGCGGAATTATTCATCCGTAATTATTTATTAAAACTACTCCTACTGTCCACTTCCAAGCAAGCGTGGTTCAGTTTACACCGCGGCAGACAGTCCATCACAAGCGTGACACACTAAAAAGCTCAGTGTGTTTAAGCTGGTAATACAAACCCCAAATCTGTGCTGCACAATTTGGCTCAGTGTGACAAAAAGTGCCAGTGGGGGAATAATGCGTCTCCTGGCGGGGCTAAAAGGGATGTGAGACAGATGTAAGATGGTGCTTGAAAATGAACTAAAGACTGCACTGAGACTCCTTTTAAGCAGAACAGCACACACAATAAAAGGAGAGAAAAATGCGTTTTATCATTGAAATGATGGTCTCATCAAACTGCCTGTTTGTCTTAAGGGAGCCCGTGGCCACCGGTCTGCATGGCTAATCGTAGCATTGTGTTAATTATGGCTTCACAGCTTGCCCCGAGCGCAGACTTGCAAAGCATCAAGCAAATGTATACGCTCTCCCTTCATGCGCATTCTCCATATCCTCTTTGGCTGTCAACAAACCTCATCTTGATGCTGTCTGGCGGCTAAAAGAGACACTTGTGTTGTAACGAGCTGAGGAAGGTGGATACACACATTGGCACTGGCGGCCGGGACATCCGCTGCATTATTCATTCTCCCAAATTGGGAACGCCAGTTGTGAGCTCACACACAAACATCTGATAATCTCCCCCATGTGCGGAAAATATAAAACATTTAATCGTTCCAAAGGAAAGAAAAATCATAGGGAAATGTACAAAATCAATATTTTATGCTACGTACTGTACCTCTTCTTTATTACAAACCTATTCAGGATCCAACATTAAAAATTAAAGGTGGCAAGAAAAGGGCGGAGAAGTGACGGCGTGCAGGGGAGGGAGGTAGTGCAAGGGAGCTAAGAGTTCAAAAGCGACGACGGCGTTTCATTCATGTTTAAAGGCTCTTTTTGGTTTCTCTAAGAGCCACAGAGGCAGTTTTGAAACAGGCGGCAAGGCTTTGATAGATGGAGTGCATTGAGCAGCCAAGGTGCTGTCAACATAAATAGCAATAAAGAAGTGGGGGAAATGTTTTCAACTGGAGTTTTCAAGGTTATGGCCCATGGCAATGATTTGAAGGCGCCACTGCTTGGCTGCACTATTGGTTATGCATGGAGACTTGCGTGTCTGTCCGCCACACATTAATGAAAACAGTTGATTGTGTGTATTCGTGCAGCACCACTCGAGTCTTTGGCAGAAAGCATTGTTTCATGCATTAGCACTTCATATAGAGCACATGCTTTTTGTGTTTGAGCTTCTTTAATAGCACGTGACCTTCAATAGGTGTTCCTTTGTTTTCAAGATTCAGACAAGCTCTCTTTCTTTGCATAGCTCCAACATCCTCTTGTTGCCAAATAATGGACAATTAATAACATATAAGATGAAGCCAAATGCTTGAGCGTTGGAAGAAAGTCAAAGAGTCTGATGATTGTCTTTCGACCCCGTTCTCTGTGTCCATATGGTTTTGGTTAACGGCTGTCAACACAGATGATTTCCCACAATCGGTTTGTCAGCATACATACATAAGCGTTGAGTCTGACACCAAGAGGGTCACCATAGTTTATTAATGAGGTGAGATTAAGATTCCATGATTAATAACTCAAGTTGTGACATTAAAATGATGTCATGATCAGTGTTTTCTTACGGACTTTGTTTCGATTAGGTTGTTTGATGTTGTCAAGTTTTGCCTGTGTCCAATTTTTTGTTTCCCTCCAGCCACTTGTGGCTTGTCCGTGCGTGCTTTGCTGTCCAATCAGTTTGCTTGTATTTAGTTCCATTGTTTCTGTCAGTCTTTGTTAGTTCATTGTCGGTGTTGCTGTCATGTTGTTGTTAGTCGCAGTAAATCAGTCAATTTTGAGTTCATTCTATAAATTTCTTTGAACCTGGATTTTTACGGATTTTGTTACTTTTATATTATGGTCCATGTGCCGTTTTTTGGGGGGGGGGAATACATTCGACCTCCACATAATCAAAGATCTTATTTAAAATATTTTGTAAAATATTGAGGATGGGGTCAACATTTTTCTCTCCATTTCTCCCCTGTTTTATTGTGAAGAAAACTTGTGTTGACTTTGTTTTTGGAAGAATGTGGCAGTGTTTGATTTTTTTTTTCCCTCATTGGGTATCAAATAAAAGTAGATTTTTAACATTAGTGGCGCGGCCCAATATCCTGCGACTAGGTCAACTAACTAGTTTTCCCCGCGCACTTTCTTATTTATGGTATTTATGAAAGTTAAATATTTTTGTTCTAGGTAATATCTATTCAAAACACCTAAGTGGTTATTGGTCAATAAACCTCCTCAATGTATTTGACTTATTTTCATCTGTACGAGGAAAAAAAACTAAGCATAAACAAAAGAGGCAAACAAAAAGACCGTGCATCATTTCTGTTTGTTCTTCTTGTATGTGAAGTGTGTTACAAGGATGCTTACTGTGGATTACACAGACAAGCAAACATAATACACCATGTTTGTACAAAATACAGGAGAGAAAACAGTGAGGGGCAATGAGGCAGGAACGAATCCTGTCTGTCTGCGCACACTAATGGAAGAAAGATGTTCAGTTCCAGAGAGACCCTCTCGAGGCTGCTAAGTGCCAACCACGACTATATCCCACTGATTCTGCTATAATATCTCCCTTTGAAGAAAGTCACCATTTGGTTTCAATGATGGATTCTGCATTAATGGACCAAAATAAAACAACCATGCACTATGAATCATCCCACAAAAGTTTGAATGGGCATTTTGCACAGTCTGAAGAGCACAGTTGTCCCCCTTACAGAAGAGTCCCGCCTCTCATCCCTTTGGAAACCTCATATCTTCCTACCTCCCCTTTTGTCTTTCTCTCTCCCAGTGGAAGTGTAGTGCAGGGCCCAGGCCCCCTGCCTGTAATTGCTGTTGAATGGAGTGTTTTCATGCAGTGTTAGGCTGGGTCCCCCCCCGGATTAGCATCCTTACGTTCACATGCACACACACACACACACACACACTCGTGTGCTCAGATACTCAAATGGATTAGTGTGCTCACTCATGGGGAGAGGAGGTTGATTTGAGCAGACAGCAGCCGCCTTTGGAGAAAGCCGGAGGAGGCCTGGTGGATTTTCAAGCACATACTACACACACTCATACACACGTACGTGCGTGTGCACCATAAGAATAGAGGGAATACAAGAAACGACATCTCAGTTGCACTTGCTCATGTGAACAAACGTGCGTGCACGCTCAAACTGAGATCCCAAGTGGAGGCTGTGTGCCGCGTAAGACATATGGGGTGAATCATGTGTTAACAGGGAGGACTGATTAACACATCTGGAGAGAACCGGTGGGATGGGAGAGGTAAGGCTTTGGAGGATTGAATATTTTAGGGGACGCAGAGGAGTGTGGAAGTCCGACTAATCCTGATTCATGCGGCCTAATCTGCATTTATAGAAAAGGAACGAGACAAACAAAGCAACAAACACGCACGCTTACTGGAAGGAATGAGGGACTCTCCACTTGTGTGCCCCAGGCCAAGTCTTGTGTGTCATGTTAGAGGCAGTCAGCTGTGTCACAGCACCATGTTTGCCATATGCCCATCATTCACATTTTCTGCCTCAAAACACAAGGCACATTAACAAAACACTTCAAACACACTTATTTCCTTCCACACAGTGTGCAGCTGTGAATGAACCAGATTTCATGGATTGGGTGCATTGGTCATCTCATGTGAGATACAAGTATGTCAAGTTTGTTATCTACTGATTAAGTAATGAATGATATTATAATGATATGTGCCATTATAAATATTCATTGTATGTGCACTGTATACAATATATGTATATATGTATACTTCTATATACTGTAAAAAATAAGTCAATCATCTCAGAGACCAACATGATTACAAGATTCCTTTTTTAAACCTGCACTTTTGTACATGTTTTTTTTTTTTACAGCTAGCACAAATCAAAGTGAGTGCTAACTTGTCTGATTTTTGAGGAGGATGCCGGCTTGACGTCAGTGATAAGCAGTGGCAGGCAGTGCATCTGGTACCTGGATCTCAACTTAATCCACCATCTAATATTACTGATACCATGTCATGATTATAGAAACCATCAAATACACTATAACAGTATCTGGGGAAGTTCAGAATCTGTATCTATCTCATAACATGATAAAGAAAAAAAAAAAGAGATGCTGATTATGAAATATATTATGTTGTACAGATCGCTGCAGATGTATTTTCCTGGTGAAGTTCCACTCAAGTTTTGCTCTGAGCAACAAGTAAGAGGACAGAAGAATGCTGATGTCATTGAGGGCCCATCTTGCAGAATCACTGCTGTTGCTTTTATAGTTTTAGCTACATCTGCCTGTGTAGCAAAGATTCAACTATTATCTTGACTTTGTTGTTTCCTGATTTGTGTTACAGGTTCTCATAAGTGCTTCTAACAGTATGTACTGTTCTTGGTTGATTTTTTCTCTCTTTTCCCATAGTGCAACAAAAACACATCTACCCACAGAAACCCCATTACGAATTAAGACCTACAAGGAATTCTGTTGATGTTCTGTGTTGTTACAAGTGGGCAATCAACTGCAATCATCTTTTCTCATCTATCTGCGGTTTCACTGCCGTCAAAACAGCATATCGGTGCTCAAACCACCGTGAGGCCAAATAAACTGGAACAAATCTGTGGTTACAGGGACTTTGAAACCGAGTTACTAATTGGCACTGGCACTAAAAATGAATCTGTTGCCAACTTGCTTCTAAACACAAAGCAAACATGTTTTCTAGCACCTGTTGTCGACAAAATGCTCACCGTTTATTGTTGTGTCTGCTATTGTTGTTTTACACGTACCGTAATTAAGCGCAGGAAGTCGGTGATTTGGTGAAAAGGTTTGCATAAAGTGTCACAATGCTTTGGCATTGTTTGGAATTAATAAGGCTCGGAAGAGTTATGAAAGTTTTATGGAAATTTCATTATAGCAGTACAGCTGTAACCCAGCTGTTTTTGTTTTCATACCCAGGAATAAACTCATGCATTTTAGCACCATAAGACAGCTAACAATAACTCTCACCTTGCATTGCATACCTGATGACTTCACTTGCTTCCTTCACATTAGCTCAACACGTTATTATCATAACATTGTTCTTTTAACAACTTTCCAGCCCCTTGTCCTACATTTTCCCTTCTGAAAGATTGTAAAACAAATATCTTTATTTATAAATGAGCCACCAAAAAGAGGCCTGGATATTCTGGAGAAATTACTACTATTCATCAGTTGATCTGGGAATGCTTTGGGGTCCCTCCGGAAAAAAAAATGGATGAAAAGGCTGGTATTGGATGTCTGAGGGATTTACATAATCTATATCAGTGGTGTCCGGTGCATTTGGGACCTGGACCTTCAGTATGAATGTAAGTGACCTAATCCACCTCTTAATACCACCACTATCAAATCACAATTCCACACAATTAAATTAAGAAGTGTAACTGTGAGTGGCATTACAGAGAGGCATTTGAGGATGGAAAACACATTTTGCACTCCTTTCACTACACTACACAGGACCAATATTTATCTAATATCATGACAAAAACATTAAAGGAATTACACCATACTCACAGAGCTAGCCAGCTGTCGCACAGGAAGGAATATCTAGAAGAGTTTGCTCAGATCTCTGTCATTTAATGTACTGTGTAACCTTGTAGGCTCTGTGTTTGCTCAGTAGGGCAAATATTCCTCTCAGCCCCTCCAAGTGCCGCAGCGCTGATTTAGACGCAGCCATCAGCCCTCCCACCCAGTCGCCCCGAACAGTCAATACTTTTACATTATTCAAACTCCTCCCCACTTAATTAGATATTTAATTGACTACCTGTAGACAGATGAGTGACCCGCTTGCTAGCATAAATTCATGCAAATGACACCACACATTACTTCCCTGAGGTAGATTTACTAGTGCAGTCTGGAAAGGACAGAGGTCAAGCCCAGACACTGATCACTGGTGTGTGAAGTCAGCTCTCATCTTAAAGCAGGAATATGCTAATATCAAAGGTTAATCATATTTAATTGGTGACTGTGTGGGACGTTTCTATCATGTTTTCTACCGGTTGATTATGCATTTCAGGCACGGTTCAGCTGTTGCGGAAGAAACATTTCCAACTCCAGAAATGGAATCATGAGTATCAGGGTGTGCTTTTTGTTCATGGCAAGGATCAGATTGTTATTTTTGTTTTTTCCACATAAGGGAGTTTGACAAAGTGAAAATTAACACAAGCCCGCTCCTGTTAGTGTTGAGGGGAGGTGGTAGACGCTGGCTGAAAACGATGTTACATCCACAAACCCACACCTTCCGACTGATACCACACCAGGCGTCGCTCTCATTCTCACCCATACATTTAGGCTGTTCACGCCACCTCCGCCCCACTCTCTTTCCTGCACTGCTACCCTGATTTACTGTTAGAGGTTTGTCTCCTCCGCATAAACATCCCTCCTGCCTCTTTCTCCTTCTTCTTCTTCAGCGACTTGGTTTGCTTCAATGGTCTTTCATGACAATTCATTCCGTAAGGTTCCACCTCTCCCTCTCTTTCTTCTTCACTCTCCCCAGGTGAAATATTGATGGATTTTTTATGAATAGCTATGAAAAATTCATTCAAATTCCAAAATGAAAAAGCGTAAACACTCCGCATCTGCCTATGCCTCCCGCATTCATTATCCTTCACAGCATCCTCGCTCCTTCCCTCTTACTCCGTCCCCCTCCTCCTCTTCCTCCACCGCATGCCCCGTCTACCTGGAAAAAGACATGCCGCTCTGTCTCTTTTTCCGCCACTTGGCCTAATTGCTTAATTTGACCTGCTCCCTCATCAATTAAAAGTCTGTCAGAGGTAGACAGATGGAGGATGGATCAGAGGGCCAGTCGATGGACGGATCAATGACAGAACAGCTCAATAAGTAAATGGAGATGGCCAGTGATGGAAAAGGGAAATGAGGAAGGTGAAGTTGTAGAAGAAGAAGAGAACAAATTGAACAGGATGTCATGACAAAAAGGTGCAGCACCAACACTCCTCACCCGGGTGATCCTAATCCCTCACATCCAATATTGTTTCTGTTTTTAAACTACGTCAATTAATAGAG
This sequence comes from Syngnathus floridae, assembly GCF_059516105.1. Lineage (NCBI taxonomy): Eukaryota > Metazoa > Chordata > Actinopteri > Syngnathiformes > Syngnathidae > Syngnathus > Syngnathus floridae. Next base: position 11,444,466 of record NC_142414.1, on the reverse strand, counting down.
GGGCAAAATCCTCAGATGGTACTATTTTTTTTAAGGGAAACAGAGCAAGAAGCAGCTACGGCTATATACAAAAACAAAACAAACAAAAATAAACAACACGTATAGAGGACACAGCTTTGTCAAAACATCATATTGGATGATTTCCATAGGAAGACCGAGTGACGTTTTGCAGAACAAATAGAGCTTCTGTGAAATCTGCTCTCACGCGAATACGACAAGGGACCTCAAACAGCCGACCACACAAACACACCATGAAGATTATTTGGTTATTTCCTCCTTCAACACCTTGTTTTAATTAGTTTTCTCAGGAGACAGTGACTCAGACCAATTAGGGAAAACTATCAAAGAAGGTCTGGACCGGGTGCATGCCCACTATGACGCCTATCCCCGGGGATAGGCCAGGATGAAAGAGAGCTCACATGCACGGACCTTCAGTACATACACACATTTGTAATTCTCTGAACACCCTCCGCAGCAGTATCACGTCTGTTTGTGTGTGCATATGTGTGTGCGTGTTTGTCTCTCGTGGGTTTGCACGAAATAAACCCAGAACAACACAGCATACATTCATGGTCAATCATTCCGTATTGACCAGTTGCAGATGGATCACTGAGAGAGATACAAAATGTCCGTCCCTCAAGGGGAACTAAAACCACTCCATTGACGCGAGCTCTAATAGAGACATTTGAGAACATTGGGGGAGATAACTGTCTTGGAATTTGGCTATAAAAACACACATTAGATGTTTAGAGAGAGTACAGAAATCACCCCGGCGGATGCCAACATTCGGTTCTGTCTTACCTTATGACAAATCAATGAAAGCTCTTTCGGAGTTATGTTGTGCTGAGAGATTGTGATGTATGACTGAGATGTTTAACCTCGAGGAAAGTGTACCTGTATAATTGGTAGGGTGTCAACATTTATCTACTTTGCCCTCTGTGCTTTTTGCTAACCAAAATCAAAACAAATATCTGGCCAAGTGCAGCCTTAATAATATGTTGGTATTTACCTCAGAGTTACGTTATGTCAGTAAGCTACAATATTTTGAATGTGTGTTGACGCAAACTAGTCTATACGCTGATGGCAAGTTAATAGCACTTAGTGGTATTATGTGCAACAGCAATTAGATTGGACTGGCTTGATGGCGCATAGTGGTTTCATCCCTGAGGGCCAGCTAAAAGAGTCAGGGATCAGAGGTCAATCACCATGGGATCAATGTCACTCAAAAAGGGCTGTGTTACCTTCCAAATACATATCGTTTGGCTTATATTGACGTCTGATCATGAACATGAAAACTTGTGCAAGCCCAAAAGAGAATGTTGACCTCCTTTTCTCTTCTTTAGTGCAATTGGATGCGTGTGAAGGACTGTGCAGGTCTGGCTGGAGAGGTGTGGACCTCATTAAACTAATCTAGCCACCTATACAAACTGAATTTAGGGGAGGTGGTGAAGAGAAAGCTCTGAAATTAAATTAACACATATTAGATCACAGCCAGTCTTTCCTTAAAACTCACACACACATATCAGACCTATCGCACAGTCGCTGTCACTATAGCCACACTACTATCTATGAGCATAATATTTATGTAAGGCTTCAAAATGCACTTATTAAGAAGAAATGAAGAAATCCAGTGTAATTAGAATGATAAGAAGCGAAAACTACCAATGCTGCTAAACTGCAATAAAACAACAAGATACAACAACAGGCCAATTTGCCCTAATTAACAGTTACCACACATTTTTGTAGGACACCAACAACCACAGAGAAATCAAACTACTCTATAAACAAACAATCTCCTCTTAACTCGAGTCCCTTCCCTCGGGTGAGGCATCAACAGGTGGTATTTGCAGTCTTTCACCATCTGTCTACACGGCCTGTGGAGACAGGGCATAGCAAGCGCGTGTGAAGCAAAAATGTTTGATTCCAAAAATGTTTCATACTCATAGCAGTTATAGCACAAGGATGCGAAGTTGCACTATTGCTGCCAGAACGGCATAACTTGAGGAGCGCAAATGTTGCCACATCCTGTGTCAGACTCCCAGAAAGCATCTTATGGGGGCAATAGGAGGAAATTGAATGAAGGTTGTGCGAATTGTCACGTGATCAAGGAGGAAAACAGGTTGGCAAACTTCCTATGTGCTGATGACTTGATGGTTTGAACGTAAAGTCGTAAGAATATTGTTTTTCTTTATTGCTGGAGTCTTTGGACTGGATATCATTTTTTGATACAAGGGTGCCTTGAGTTCAGCTTCATTGAGTTTTTGATTAAGGTTCTTCGAAACCCTGCCAGCCAGCAGTTGGTGTTTGGCACCACTGGCATAGTATAAAGGCTTATTATAAAGTCAAATAAATCCCTAAATAGTCATTACAGAAGACCTATGTTGCACTTTATCTATACCATTCGTTGGGCAAAACGTATTTAAACAAATGTATCAATATATTGAAAACGTATTGTTATAATCAGCAGACAAATTGCTGCTGTTACGTTTCAACTAAGGCTTGTTGTCTTTTTATGTTCCGAATGGCTCATCTTCAGTAGAATCTTACATTGCAGTGTGGCCGATGGCAGAATCGAGATTGGTTATTATTGTACACGTTAACAGCTGCTGTAAAGAAGACAAAGAAGAAAACAAAGCAGAAGGCGGCGAATAAGAAAATTAAACTTGAAAAAAACTTGTACTTGTATAGTGCTTTTCCACCTGTTAAGCGCATCACACCGTTATGTGTGTGGGTGTGTGTATGTGTGTGTGTCATGTAGCTCCGCAGTCACAGACTCGGAGAGCAAAATAGGCAGACGGAAAGGGAGGGAGTGGCACGTCGTTCTTAATCTGGTTTGTCTGTCGTAATCGCATCAATGTCACTCTCAATCAAGCAGCCACAACTATGGCTATACAACTTCAGGTTGATTGGCCCAAACTATGCCTTTAAAATGACCTCTAGAGTGTGTGTGCGTGCGTGCGTGTGTGTGTGCACGTACAGAGCTCAGCAAGATGAGTCTTCTCAAGGCAATATGAGAATGGGGGAGCGTAAATTAACTTTAAACCTGTTACTCTCCCACCTGTCTGTCAATTTCACTTTAGTCACTTTCTTTGCTCCAATGTTTCTGTGTGACAGTATTGATTGGCCTCTCTTATTACACAAGAGGATACAGCCATGTCTGCATGAGTCTTGCTGCTCTGAGGGGCTTGCTCGAATGTCATCTTCCAGCAGCCATCCACAAAGTTTGGACAACTTGCGAGACTCCAACTCCACAACAAGCCTGCATTTCACTAGTTAAAGGCAAAATGCCCAAAGAACAACCAGAAGTCTGGCAAAGCATCAGAATAAATAAAATGATAATAATAATAATAATAATAATAATAATAATGTATATTTGGTAAAAATATAATCTTAAAATAAAGAACGAACATCATCAGGCATCTGATGATGTCGTTCCACAATTCAGGCTGTAATTAACTGCAAATTCATTTAAAATCTATTGCTGTAGTGTTTGGACCCAATTAAGATGGGAATTGTTTTGGTGTCCCGATATCTTTCCTTTTCTGTTGTGCACACTATTTTGACAAAACCAAACACAACATAAACTGGCTTGTACTTCTTCAGTACATAACGAACCACACGTTGGTGTCACTACTGGCAAAGCAAGATACTGCACTGATGGTTTTGATCATATAAAAGCCCTGGACTGAAATCCACAGCTCTCTTAAATTGGTTGTGCCAATTATGGTATGAACAATAATCTGATAACTATTTGTGACCATAAAATGGTGGGTGAGTTTATATTTTGTGGAGCCACTGTTGGTGTTGAAATGTGAGCCCCTAAAGTGTATGGATTAGTGGCTTTTCACGCACAAGTCTGTCTAAGCTTTCCAGAGTTTATGAACACAGGCTATGATTCATATATTCAAAATGATTTCCAGATATGGATTTTAAATTGTTAGTTTCACATCCAAAAGCCATCACTTTTTATAAGTCTGAGTCGTTTAAGCTTGGAGTCGGGGTGGTGCGATGAAGGCAAAGCGTTTCTTGTCATATTGTTAGCCTTATTTTTTATAGACACACTTGCAATAAATTAACTAGTCAAAGAGGACCATTTTCTTTATGCTTAAATTCCAGGGAATGTTTCCAGGACTTTAAATCTGTTTTAAAAGTATATGGGTCACAACCTTGTCTTCTTTTTTTTTTCTTCAACAGTAAACTCTACATTCCATTTGTAAAGGTCATAATTAAAGATCCTCATTTGTTGGATATTTATTATGAATCATGCAGGCAGCGGGCTTTTCTCTTCTGCGGCTTTTTAATGTCAGATTGACAAACATTTCGTCAATATTGATGCCGCACAATTGGGAGAATAACGTTGTCTACTGCCCAAGCTGTCTGAATTTTGGGGACATCTCAAGTTTAACGAGGAAGCAGGCGTCAGCAGCAGATGCAGCGATGAGCTTGCTCGGCGGCCTGCCTGGTTAGCAGCGAGCCTTTTTTTCTCGTATGGTGGCTTTTTAAGTTCACCTCGTGATTAAAAAAGAAAACAGAGCAAGCGATGCTCAATAGCAGGTGGTAGGTGAAATGGTCAATGTCATGACATCATCCGTTCCAACATGGCGCCGTGCATTAAACAGTAGAGAGGGAGATTATTTTGGCAATAATACAAGGCACACAAAAAATAATGCCTAAAGTCGCCACTGCTCCAGGAATTAAACTTCCACACAAACACATCACACAGATACACACACATACACACACACACGGCAGCCTTTCGAAGGAAACATTAAACAAAAGGCAAAACAAGTCACCCTGAGTGACAGGTCAGATGAATAAAATATGCTTTTAGGAGAACCCTATTCCAGTGAGCTCCTCTCTTGCAGCATATTGTTCTTTTTTTTCCCTTAGACATTCATGAATCATGCCCAAATCCAGGAGACTTGAAAGTAGTCACATTGTCTGGAAATGGTTTGTCTCAACTGTTCCCAGTTGAAGATGGACAGACAACATATGGTGCACTCTGAAGAATCCCTTGAGTTTAATTTTAGCATCAAATTTACAATATCCATTTGATGAAATAAACACGGAAGTATTTGTTTGGTAATAACTTGCATGTGCCCAATGAAGTAAACCAACCGTCACATAAACACAAAATGCAAGTAATCAGAACCTCACACATAGTCCTCTCCACAATCAGATCTACTTTGCGCTAAATCAAGTCTGGGCCAGCCTAATGCATGGATCCATACCGCTCTGGGTGAATTAACGTTAGTAATGAGATATCATGGCTCTGATTGATTCTCTATTTCCATGTCCACGCCATAAAATGACCCAAGCACGACACTGGTCCCCATCACTCTTAAAGGCTGCATTGATTCCACTCTGGACTTCTGGGAATTTAAGTTGGGCTACTGGAGCTGATGTCACCAAAGTAAGGCTGTCTCCTGATACCAATTGCATCCCTCGAAAATAAAATGCCATGCTCGAAGTGAGTCATTTTGCGTCGCAGCTTACAAATCAAAACAAGCATTTTGTGCCTCAAACCAAGTGTGAAATACACTTAATTTACTTCACGAACACTTTGGGATCTTGACAAAGTTTGTGAAAAGCTCATTGACATCAAATTAGAAGAACTTCCTAACATTTCCATCAATACTCAACACAAGTCACTTTGCTTAAAAAGACAACAATAACAACAGAAACGTTTTAGCCATTGTATTGTGCAATAATCCAAAGTGTTATACTTTTTGAAAGAAGAACAATGACAGTTGAACAATGAGCAAGAACAAGACTGAGTTCAAGTTTAAGCAAACCGAACACTGACTATTTATACATCAGCCACAAATGAATCTTCTCAACTGCCAGTGAATATTGAATGCTCAATACACCTTCGGAGCCAAAAGGATAGACACAAAGATTGAATAATCCATTTTATATTGTCCAAGCAGCCGTGGGCGATATCATCACACGCCAACTTGCCTGATGACAGAGCAGCAGTCATTGGAACCATGTGAGTTCTTTTTTTTTTTTAAGGGCAGAAGATGGTTCCAGGAAACTGGTAGTCACTGTCAACATTTTTGGTCTGTGCTTTGAGAACCTGTGATTGATTTTCAAACCATCAAAGGGCTTCTTACAATTACTACACCAGGACATAGGACACACTCAAATTGGCTGGATGGCAATCAGCTGACGAGCTGACACCTACAAACACACACACACACACACACACACACACACACACAAACGCACACATATGCTCGCGTACAAAGAAATCGCAACTACACATGAACACAAACACACTAAACGGCCCAAACACATTCCTGGCAGTCTGAAACATGCTGGACACTGTCCCACACTTATTAGAAACAGACTTCTTTGAAGACACACACATGATCTTCCACACGGACAGACACATGTGGACACATAACTAATGCTTGGAGGCAAACTGTTTGTCTCCAGCGTATAGTCTGACTGTTCATTCACATGGCTCACAGACTTATCAGACAATACAACTCATGGCTGTTATGCTAAAAAAAACAGCCCATTGGCGGAACTATCAGACAGACACAAACACAGACACACATTCTCATCATGAAGTGACTAATACAACGTAATATTAAACAGGTGAAAAATCTCGTGTCGATCAGTGTAGTATTTATGTCTGAAAAGGGCAGACAAATACAAACCAAATCCTACACACACATATAAATCAGACAGCGTCTGACTGTGTCTAAATGTTCTTTTTTTGCCGCCAAAACTTTAGACGGTAGATCTGACCATCTCACACGTGTGCAGATAGTGTGCCAGAAAAGATCAGTGGCGTGCAGTCGGCGCCAACAAGGTCTTTTCTAAACACTATTAGAAGCAATGACCTACATTTACAACTTTGATCAAATTGAAGTAATTTATTTCTCCTTTTGAGGTGTGTGCTTACAGAGATGCAAAGCAAGAATGGTCAAAATCCTCAGTGCATTTCCATGTGTGGGAATGGCAAGAAAACCAAAAGAACAAGGATGCCTGCAAATTACTCTGCGTAACCTTTCACAGGTACACAGGTAAAGCTTTTGTCCACCCTTTTTTTCAAATCCTAATTATTGATGGCAAATGCTAGCAAATCACTTCATTTCGGTGATGAGTGTGGCCCAATCAGTTATTACCTGTAAGTATGGGTAGCAAGTATTTTATCCACACAAGACTGGTAGATGTGAGTCCCACATTTTACTGAATCACAAAGGCTCTTCTCATGATGGTGGTTCTATTGTCAAATCAAAGCTGTTTAGGCAGACAAAGCTTTGAAAATGTGTGCCCAATTTAGACCCTTTATTATACTACACTACGGAAACTATTAAGTCAGCAGTTTTGTGTGAGCAGTGTGTGAGGACAAAATATTGATACTGCAATATATTAAGCACGTTGCATTTTTAACTGTGCACAGACATCAAGTATTGATATTTTTAGTGTCCAACAACCCGGTAGGTGGAGTTGAGCACTAAATGAGGAATGGCTTTTCAATCTGATGTGAATCTCTTTTAAAACACTGACAAAATTAATAAAGCCATAATGCGTCCCACTCCTAGTTGGGATGTGTGTCTGTAGCGCAGCGGGGAAAACATACTGTGTTTAGATATGCGTTGGTGTTGTTGATTTAATTCTCTCCCCTCACATCCGTCTTGTGCCATCTTTTTTTTCTGGCCGACAGAATGCGCAGCCTAACAGCCCCCCTGCTTCCCGAATCGCTTGTAACCTAATCACTAACGCCATCTGTTAATTATGTTAATATAAGAATGGCTTGGCTGCCATTGACTGAATGAGTACCCCAATGAGCCCCCTCGGTGTGATTGCTTGTCTTTCTCTTGTCCAATCCTTTCCATCATCTGCGCCCTGTGTAGTACTCCTTTCTTTAAAATATTGTCATTCTTATCTTTTCCTAATTCTATCTCCTCTTGCAAAATCTATTAATTCCAGCTTTTTTTTTCTCTCAATTATTCACTCTCGAATTTGTATGTCTTCCAACTCAATTAATTTCATTGTCCTCGTTTTTTCATCTCTTTGATGTACTTTGGTGTCAAAAGTGTCAAAAGTTTTACTTGCTACTTGCAGTCAGTCGCCTTCTGCTTGCTCTCCTTACCTCATGTCTGGTGCTCCCAGCCATGAAGAATAAGACAGAGGCTACTCCCTTGGGAGGGTTTGATAGAATTAGATTTTATTTTAGTGCAAGGCATCGATCTAGCCTCCCTCTTAATTGTTATTCAGTATGTTAATCTGTGTTTATGAATTTCTATCGATTTGTAGCGAGACATAATAAACTCTATCTTGTACCCAAGTCCACAATAAGCTTCCGAGCGTGAACAGTCAAACAGCGTCGGTCATTATATCGAAACCATCGAACAGCAGACCTGGCGTGGCATAATCATATAAGGTATAAGAAGCCATAATGGCATTGAGGCTGTCCCCGGGGAGATCACATTCAGGCCAGAGGATGAAGCGGGCCGAGTGAGCCATCTGCCTTACTTGAGAAATAAACAGAAAAACTAAGGTGTCAATAAAAGCTCATCGTGTGTTCATGAGCAACAGAGGAATGTTGTCAATGTACCGGCAAGGAGGCAACCTACAGTAATAAAAACAACTCTTAGGGTCAGGGGATTTCACACCGCCAACTTCACAATAATAAAACACAGTAAAAACCACCGGGCCATGAAGCCTCTTCAGTTCTCAGTCCAAAGATCCAGCCACAGACGCACACACAGGCTGCCACCACACACATGTAAACACTCACTAACCCACACCATGATGCCTTGGCCTCCACCAGCCTTTTATGCGAGGCCACAGTTTGGGTGAAGTCTCAGGTTTCTTACACTTGGTTGTGAATGTTATTTATTCTGTGAGTGCCGTGTGCTGTGAGGTACATAGTGGGAGGCCAGAGTGGCTGACCTCCCACTGACCATATTCTGAGGCAGGCAGGAACAAGTACATGGATCCGAGCATGCCTGTGCTCTCTGTCAGGCACATAGATACCAGGAATTTGAGTTAGTCACGTATGTGCAAGTGACAAATGTTAACCTTCCAGTTTCCAGCATGTTGCAAGTTCTATACGGAATCCTCGCATAGTCACCACAAATCATTTGGTATTTGCATTAATTTAGCTGTACGAGCACACGCAGCTTACCAGATTCCTGAAGCTGAGCCATAATTGGTTGTTATCTGAGACCTGGCAACTGTGATGTCATTTTCAGTCGACAGCAAGCGGCAGAATGACCGCCCCGGAGAGGTGAGATTTTTATGCTTGACTCAGATTCCGCAAACGCAATATTAATCAGAATGCTGTATTTAGACTAGTGGGGGCACATACAACACATTATTACAAAGAAAACTTTGGGGTTGACTTTCACTTTAATTAACTACAAAACTAAATGTTTGAGCTCGCTTAACCTTTGGAATGAAAAAAAAAAAAAGCTTCTGTTTCTTTCCAGTAACGGTAAACTGTGTTGAAAAAGCACCTTTTCACTTATAAACCAGATGACTTCTCTAGTCAAGTCTCTTCAACATCACGTAAAATCTTTCAAAAGTTGTTGCCAAATAAGCAAAAACATGAGAATCAAGTTTGACTCAAGTCATGACTTGAGTTACCCATCTCAGACAGATGCAGGATTAGTATGCACATATACACACAAATTATTGTGCCCACAAACTAAAGGCCAAACCATCTTTTATCCTCCAAGTCTTTCACAATGAGTTATCCTTGGAGCCAAGTGAAGGAACTCCACTCCTGTGGCCTTCTTCCAAGTGTGAGGTGACGAGGAGCCGGGTTACAGAAGGGACAGCTCCCCAAAAACAGCTGCCGACCTGTTGGAAGCCACAGTTCCCTGTGGGTGTGCCGAGATCAGTGGGAGACAGACAGGAGAGTGGGCCAAGGTTGTTGCCCCATGAGGAGACTCTTGAGGAGGGAGCGTCACCTTCACCACTGGGCCTCCATCTGCCTGCAGCCGTTCTTCATTCTACTTAACTGCTCTCATATGATGTGACCACAATGTATAAAACCACATTATATGAAACCTATACAGTGGGACCTGAAAAGTTGGTCCCAATCAAATTTGGGGGAGGTTTTAGTATTATTATAATTTTCAATAAGGCATGTAACCATTTGAAATATATATTAAATATATTATTTGAAGAACCAAGTGTTCAATTGCTTTTTTGTTGTTCTTTATTTACATCAAAAATGCACTTCCCACATTGAGCTGTATTAGATATCAATGAAACCAGAAAATATGCCTTAATAATCACTGTTAATTTGATGCGCACAATTCTATTTTGCTATGTTTGATGTGTTCTAGGTTTTAAACAACTCGCTGGACCGGTCAAACACAGAGAAGACAAAGTCAAATTTATTTCAGGGTTTTCAGCGACGAATGTAAATGAATAATTACCATTAAAAATTGTGTTTTTACTGCATCTCAATTTGATTTACAAGCAACTGTTGCGTTCACAATAATAGTTAATAAACACTTTTACTGCACGCTTTTCCAGAAAAAGGTTTTTCTCACACTCCCACATAAAACTCTGAAACAATATGGATATAGAATGGTCTGTAAATCTGCTAACCAGCAGGAAGGGAGATATGTGATGGTTTGTGAAGCATGTAGTCTCGGAAAATAGTCAGCCTCGTTAGGAAAGAGCATATGTTACAGGTGGTGTGGACAGCAGTGGAGAAGTTGGCAAGGAAGTGTTTGTGGAATCTGGTGCAAGAGTGAGAGCATTGGTGCCAATGTGAAACATGAGCAGGCCATACAGTTGGAAGAAGGAATGAGATCACATGATGCCATGCAGAGAGAAAAAAAATGCATGAATGGGGAGGAAAAGAAGAACAATACAAAACGACTGCTGTGCAGTCAAAGCAGAAGAGATGTGAGCCGCTCATGCGCTTTTACGTAATTGGTACAACTTGTGATAAATATCTATTGGGTTATAAATATCCAAAGGGTTGTGTTCATCATTTTGCTTTTGGCGTGAGGGAGGAGCTTGAAGGTGCTCATCAGTAAGTCTGGTCCTGTACTTGAACATATTGAAGTTCTAGGTAGAAAAGAGCTTTTTGCACAAGTACTATATGCTCCCAAAAAGAATTTGAATGAGCATTACACACAACCATCCATATGAAAATCACGGACCACACTAACATTAACCTTTCATATTAAGGTGAGGGCCACAAACTATCGTCCCGCGGGCCGCAATTGGCCCGCAGGCTGCAGGTTTCAGACAGCTGCTCAAGGTTAATAATGAAGATAATTTTAGGGAAAGATATCCCCCTGTGCCTTTTAACCAGTTCCCATATTCTTTCCTCTTCCCAATCCTGTTTTTTCTCATCTGTTGTTGAAAAAGAGTAGTATTTACTGGAAGGACAATTTCTCCCTCCCTAAATAGTGGTTAGGAGAAGAGGGGGCGATAATGTATCTTTGGTGTTTAGGGGAGATTTTTTTTCTTTTTCTTTAAGAGGTGAGCTGAGGAGTGTCTTCAATATACCACATCCTCCTTCCTGATTCAAGAAAACACAGGCCATTCCAGGATTTAAATCCCCATTCTCAGCCAGGGACTTTCCAGAAATGCTCTGCCCAGTTGGGAAAGACACAATCAGGCTACTGCAACCGGTGTAGAAGTCACACAGCCAGAGTGAAAACATGTTTGTATATGAGAACGTTCATGAAGAAAATCAAATGGTTTAACTCAAAGAATGAGAGGTAAAAGGTTGTTTATTTAAAGTAAAAAAGTGATCAAATGAAGTCCCACGGGAAAGTGGACGAAAAGTACTCGTTGGCGCTGTGAAATGAAATTGCATTAAAACTCTAAGTGGCTAATGTGACTCAGTAATACAGGTGAGATCATAAGTCCACACTTCCTTATTAAGGAACATGAGGTGTCTTAGTCATAAAAAATGTGTAAAATTCATCAATTACAGCAGTAATGACAGATGGAAATCACATCATCATTACGAGCAGTAAAATACAGCACCAGTAGTTCTCAATTTTGATGATCTTTTATCACTTTGACCTGAAATTACCCACATGCCTGAAACGTCATTGGTTCTTGCTTCTGTTTCAAATATTTCTTTCGAAACAGTCACTACAAAGTATTAGTAAGTTTAAACACTGAGATTTACTCAAGTAAACATGTTTCAGAACGTTTAGAGTCAGCCAGATTACCTGTTGCTAAAACAGCTACATGGGAAAGTACCTATTTCTAAAAAGAGCTGTGACTAAATTGAAGTTGCCACAATGTAAACACCATCATAACGATTCCTGACCGTTTCCCATTTTAACTTGCTGTCCTCATCCTGGTGGTGATAAATCTCATAGTCCCGCCTCCATAATGTAAGCAAATCTATGTTGTCCGAATTTAGAGCACAAAGACCAAACAAAACCCACAGACCATGGGGTTCCCGCTCAGGAGCAGGTGAAGGGGGCAACAACAACACACTTCCCGTTCAGAAAGAGTGACCAGAATCTGGTGAAAGATACCAAGTCAGCGTCTAACCCAACACAAACTAGGGGAGGCTTTGTTTTTGGAAGACATTCTGAACATTCAGCCCCCAGGCAACATTGACACATCACTCTTATCTCTAACACTCACTGACAAACACCTAATAAATGCACTTTGTACGCATCAACTAAACACATGCGCTGTTCCTTTGGTAGGACATTAAGTTCATGTCCACGGAGCTGCGGATGTCACACCGGAGAGGTTCATGTCATTCCGGCACTTTCAGTCAAGTGTAACTGGACAGAAGAGGTCAGCATGATAGCATCATCCTGGAAAGACCTGACGAAAACATCACTGAGAGAGACGTGATTCGTAAACAAAACGTACCCACATTGGCACGGAAATGTCCGATGTGGTGTTGCTGCGGTTTTACTCACGCGCAGCCACACGCACATACACACATATATTATACCATTGACTATGAAAGGACATCAGGCTCATAACTCTGTTCCCCTGAGGCATTGAAGGCCCAGTCACTGTCAAGCGAAAAACAAAACAAAGAGATGGAGAAATAGCGCAAAATAAAGGCAGGAGAGGAGACAGCTGCACCGTGATTAGAATAAACGGAGAGAGATGAAGGCGAGCGGCAACAGAGGCTACTACCTCTCTCCTCTAATATAGTCAGGAAAATCTATCCTTTTCTTCCCAGACTGAGGGGACAACAGGATTGGGTGATTTTCTAATAACCAGTACCCTGGGGTTATTGTGTTGAAAGGTTGTGTGCGTGTGTGTGTGTGTGTTGTACGTTGATGTGTATTGGGGTGGGGGTGGAATGCAGTGATGATCTGCAAAGAATCTTTGTTTTAGATGTAAAACTTAAAACATGTTATAATAAGTCTGAATTCTGAATAAAAAATCAAAAGCTTATCAAAACGTATTATTAAATCCCTCCGAAGGCTCAACTCAGATCTATGAAGGAAATTCCAAAAACTACTGTATAGTTGAACCTATTTCAGAACTTCTGGCCTATCGGTCACTCTTGCTAACCCAATAAAAAGATATCTTACTCACAGGGTACACTCATAAAATCGAAATGCTTGGTACTATGCGTAAACTATTCCTAACGGTTATCATAACTTAGCTCGACAGTCATTGAAAAGCTGACATGATGGCATCGGCCAGGGCAACAAGGCACTGCAGCTCATCCTGCCATGAAAGGAGTTCGCCGACTCAGCTGGACGCTGTAGCACCTACTTGTTGACTCACGTTGATGACTTTCATGATGAGAATTCAAGAGCAACTGAGTGAATCAGCCGGCCAGTGAAATGCAAATATAAAAAGTGAGTGAAGTAGTGTGAGAAAAGAAAGACGGTGGCGCTGATGATGAGAAAGCTCAAATGACCATTAGGTCATGCAGCTCCCGTGGGAGCGGGTGGACCAGTAGGGTCAGCAGAACCCACACCTGCAAAAGTACGAACAAACGCTGACTTAGTCATTCTGTTTAAGAGTTACGTACACATGGCGAAAGGTATTGGGACACATGGCCTACAAGAAGTAGAATGGAAGAATGAAGAACATTATGGTGTCTATTCACCCAGAACAATCTTTACATGGTCTTATGTCAGAATCAATGTTTTTTCCACACCAAACCCATCCGAGCATAACATGGAGCTTCCTTTGTACACTGGGAAATGGTTGTGCTGAAACAGATGAAGAATTTCCCTCCAAAATGGGACCACAAAGTTGCAAGGGCAGAAATGTCTTGGTATGGTGACAAATTAAAATTCATTAGATCCATCCCCAACCTTAATAGATTAATTACTTTCATGATACTGTACAATAGTTGTAGCCATTAAGTGCAGAGGCTTCTCCCCCATATAAAAGCAGTGTGACATGCTTTGGGGGAAAATAGCCCGAGTATCAACAGTTCCATCTTTTAAAAGCATACAACCCAACTTTTTTTTCTGATAAACTATATAAATTGGTCTCTACTAATGCTGTCGACATGTCCTGGTAATTATTTTTGCATATTTGTTTAAATCGAGAATTTGGGGCAAAAAAAAAAATCTGTGCGGCACCATCTTCAGGTTACACGTAGCCCTGAATGTGAATTTGGCTATGAATCTGATTTGATGACCAGGGAATCACGGCACTTCCGGAATTTTGACCTGCCACCATGGAGTATACAAGCAACTCAGTCTTTTACATGCCTAAGAGCATTTACCACTCACAATACATTCACACATAAACACAAATCTCTGTCAAGTTGTTTATTTTATCAATGCAGTTTGTCTACATTATTGGAAGCAATGCAATCTGGCCATTGCTAGTTAAGGGAAGAAATTAATGACTCAAAGTTAGTCGGTGTTTGACAATGTAATTGGACCACACTTTTAGAGAACTACCCATAAACAAATGGACTAACAATCGCCGGGAGAAGTAAAGCCACTGCTGGCCATCTTAGGTTGACACTGTTACTGACAACTTCTGTTATGGTGCGTGTTTTACGGTGGGATCCCTTTATGGTATTTTGAGAGCCTTTCAAATTTCATCCAACCAGAACTTGCTGCTGCGTAAACTGTGTCTTTGTGTGTGATTATTTTTCAAAATGTTGACCCGCAACATTCTTGCATTAATACATGTTTTTATTGTTCTGGAGAAATACAAGTAACAGAGAGAACAGGAAATGATGACATTGCTAAGTGTGTCAGTGTGTTGTGTGTATTCAGCAAGAGCATGCACACACTGAGCGTGCCTGAGTTAAGTGTCCATCTGTGTGTGACTAAGACTGGACACTACTCTGTGAGTATCCATATGTTTTTGTAGAGATCCCAGAACTAGAAGCTGCTGTGTCAGTTATGTGTTCATTTCCTCAAAAAGGCCAGTAAGAACGACTGATGTGGTCATAACTAGCCAAGCTCCACCTTACTGAAACAAATTAGGAAAAACAACACACGCCTCGCCAGGTGCCTTCTGCCAACTCAGGCCTGCTTGCATGAGAACGTCTGTCCAATCAAAAGTTTCAGTTTAAGCGGAGGCGTAGCGATATTCCAAGCATTGACACAACTCAGTCCAGGAAGCAGATTGGCTCGAGACACTGGGGTCAACAGTGCAGTTACACTTGGATAATGACTCTGTCAGAATAATCCAGAATCTACACACTTACAAAAATAATAAATTGGCAAATGTCCTCATGACACATCCAATTCAGTGAGCAATGACTATCATGTTGGCTCTCACAAGCAACTCTGAAAGCTACACATGCTTGATGAATTACCTGACACTCAAACAAACTCTTAGACAGCCTTGAGTTAGGATAATTTGATCTCAAATGGTCAAAAATCCCCGAACAAATATCATTTTGACTTCACAGTTAATCCCAGTAGACCTGAATGCATAGCAACCAATAACAAACAAAGGCAATGCGCTACATCATAGTGTGAAGCAATTCTAAAATTCCTGTTACCTGATTTACTGTAGCTACATGACCAAAACTAATAAGAAACTACTGCCTTATAATGCAGTGCATTTAAATCACTGCCAACCACAACCACAATAACAAAATTAATGTTGACCTAATACTTTGCAAATCCAACTGAGCCTCAGCATCACTTTCATGGCAAAATGTTCATTACAGCTTTTGCATTGTGAAGATGGACGAATGAGCACATGATAATACGACACAATATTGTTTATATAGCAAATTTCACAACTGCACCTGTAACAAAGGACAATTCTTCAAAATTCTTTGGCGTTGCCTTAAAAATATAGCCAAAGAATATCAAATTACCTCAATCATACAATAATTATGGACATTATTGGTACACAAGTAATTAACATTCACTTGAGAACAAAATCAATATTGGAGAAAGAATAGACTGACAATAGACTGGCTTGGTCAAGGTCGCAAATGTTTGCTTGTACTTTTCTTGTTGCAAAGGAATTTTGAACATGTTCCAACATTTCCTTACAACAAGAAAAATCACTAAAACTGTTGGCGAACAATTTACGAACATTTGCAACCTTGAACGAACCTTGACAAGCTTCCAACACACTTGGAATTGTTCGCTGCTCAGTGCGATATTTATGTGTGTCTGTAGCAAGCAGTGATCCCTAATAAGTGAACTGTATGATACACAAGAGGTGAATACGTTGGGCCCTGTACCTCGTGTCTCTTTCTTTCTGCTGTCCTCCTACACATCCTGGTCCTTTCATGTGCAAAGCAGAGCGGGACAATTGACATGCTAATGATACAAGAGCTTCTTCAGAGGTCCTGGAGCCAATTCGCTACACACAGGTAATACAAGCACACACATACATATACTGTACAAGGACTTTGATGTCTGTAGGCACATTCGCCTCACTACTACATGTCATGTGAGTGACTTACCTTGGCGACCCCTGACAGGGAAAAGCTATAATTAATTCTGCATGCTTGATGTATGATTTCCAACAATTTGTGTCTTGTAAACTATTACGTATCGTACTATTCAGTATGAGTTATTTAACAAAGAACAATTGACAAATGCTTTTGCGGCACATTTTTTTATATTGATAAATATTGATTTTGATTTGTTCTCTATTTTATTCTATGTTTTCATTTTTATATTGATAAATATTGGTTTTGATTTATTCTCTATTGTAAACTGATATAATAGTCAGATTTTTGCTTTTGTTATAATAATATTCATAATCAAATCAGTGAAATTCCGCTGTCTCATCTTGTCACAAATTATACAACTTTTTTTAAAATATTATTTTTTAAGCGACTGTTCTTAAGAAGTGGGTTAGGTCACTTAGATACCCACTAAAGGCCCAGGTTCAAAACTCACCGCATGCCACTGCTATATGATAGTGATATATGAATAATTCTCTCCAGTTCAAGTCTGACACTGTGCTTTTGCATACTACAATGGATCTCAGTTAGACAAGACAGGTCAAATGTATATATATATTTATATAGCACTTAATCACAAAAAAAGGGCTTCACGTACCGAAAGTTGACACATATTCTGGATATCCCCTGATATTAACCCCCAGGAGGGCAAGGGAAAAACTAAACAAAAACATTTGGGGAAAAAATGAGAACCCTTGTGAAGGGGCTGCAGATGGGGGAATCCCCCATCCAGTCAGCTTTACTGTGGTCAGGCTAAGCACTGCAGCCTTAATCCAGAGTCAAGTCAGCCGCCACAACAATTGTTTCCGAGGGCCTACTTCAAAGTTAAAGCCAACTGAGACTTTGCTATCTATATATACGTAGTCCTAATTGTTGGTTTTCATTTTGAAGTTGGGCCTTGTGGTGTTTTGTGTAGAGTCCCGTATGAACAGCCATTGTTTTGTTGGCTGGCTTGACTCAACTGGCCCGGCTGCAAACAATTTCATTTGTCGTAAAAGAGGAAAGCCTAACACGTTGTCTTTTTCATCTTTTTTAGGTTTTCAAATGGCTGGATTTTCTTCTGTGATTACTATATCGTACTTTTTCTGGAAAATTGGTACCCCAACCCACCCACTCACCCCCCCATGGAAATCACAAATCCACTCGGAAATCATTCTCTGATGTTGCCACAACTGACACGATTGGGGATTATAGGAGCGAGTCAAGCACTAATATATATATATATAAACTTATTTATCCGGTGTCTGTCATGGTAGCGATGCTTACACAAGTAACTGAGCCGAAACATCATACTTTGCAACATTGCTCTGTAGAAGCGAGAGTTGTCGATGGTACTGAGCAGCACTTGAGGCCAGATTAACAGGTGACATTTACGATGGTCTGAGTGCAGTAGTGTGCACGTGTGTGTGTGTATACATGTATGTGTGTGCGTGTGTGCGTGTGTGAGCACGAGAGTAGCAAGGCTGGGGACTGAGTGATTTAAGGTTGCATATCAGCAGGACAGGAGTCAACTACTCGCACTCCTCTTTACCCTAAAGGGCAAGCTTTATAGCCTCATACTGATATAAGCCCTTATGTATCGCAACTTGGATCTAGGAGCACTCTGTTAAATGCACTGTTCCCTGTGCCATTTATTTTTTTTTGCTTCAATGGGAATTGTATTCATTATCAGTTTAAAAAATATAGAATTAGATTGGCCCACTTATTTTGTGTACATCTACAACAGTTAAAGGATTTCATCAGAGTTTAGTAAGTGATTAAAATGATTGAATGGCAAATTTCAACAGCAACAATTGTAGAAAGTGGAATCAGCATTCAGACACATTTCCACTAAAAATTGTAATAAAAACAAGATCAAGACAAAGTAGACATACTATTTCTTCAATCCTTGAAGAGATTGATAAAATGTGCTATCTGAACACTACTGCGTGGAGGTATTGCAAAGTAATGCAGAACACAATTGCTGGTGAAGGAGAAAGTGACTCATCACGGTCTGGCAGCATGTCATCACTACATCTTTTTGGAAGTATCTTTGACTGACCAACCGGCTATTTCTAAGCCCTTTGAACCTATGATTACCATCAAGTAAAGCTTAAAGACTACAGTCATGATGCCATACAGCACAACTGACGGAAGGATATCAGAGGGTCAAACTGATAACCCTCAAACAAGGTGACCACTCTGGATCCCGAGCAACGCACAACTGCACCCGTCTTATAAGGGTGTAGCCTCATGACTGGGTGAACTCGATGAGAATACAGTCAAGCGTAGATGGAAAGCAGAGCAGTGTTAATTTATGACTAACACTTAGACACAGGATCAATTGCCGGGAAAATGTCCATAAGCTCAGAGTGGAGGACACTATATAAGTAGGAAACGCTTTCAATATAAATGCCTTGAAGTAACTTTCAATCGTTCCATTCAGTTTCATCTTGCCCATTTCAGTTTAATAGTCATTTAGACTTTAATTTCCTTTCATATTGCATAATATCTCATTGCTTATTCATAAAAATCAGCATGTGTCTACTTGTAAAAAAAAAGTACTATTTCCAAAATAAATATAAATGTTACCTTGATCTTTTCCGGGGAGGTGTACTGTCTTTGTCTTCTAGAGGTCACCAAACTGATGTGAATGTCACATTGCTGACGAAATGGAACCGTAGGGAATCTGTTGGAAGAAAATCAAGTATGAAGAACCATGCAATGCGACCCAATTCGACTGGCCTTCAATCGAATGAATCATCTTCAGCCCATTGAAGAGCTGTACTTAGACAATAGAAGGAAAACCTAATAACAGGACTCTTCCACATCGGTCTTTTGCAAAGAGTATTGTTTAAGAACATTCTATTTTCTGAACTAGATAAGGTCCGTAAATTCCTTCTTGACACGATTTTCTAACAAGTGAATTATCTTCACACCTTTTTACTGTAATTGATAAGAACATTATTCAGAATCGATTGCAAGGAAGGGTGCACGCAAAATGATCATGGATTTTTTTTTTTTTATTGTTTTACGCACTTGAATGAAGAATAAAACAAGAACAGTTGCTTTAAGTCAAAGAAAACTGTCCCAATCAGTTAAGGGGTTTAATCTGGTAGGCCCTGGTAATTGAGTGTGCTTGTCTAATGCTAAGTCCATCCCTGATCCTAACTGTATTTGGTGTGGTGATGGTAATTACTGATGTAGATAAGGTAATGACAGCAGATGCCAACTGTAATAATGAAGACTGCACCAGATGGTCTCATTATGGTGATAACAGGAACAGTATTGTTTCACTAGTTTCAGACCCATTACAATACAAATAAAGGTGTAAATGGTGTTGTGGGGAATCGGAATCCCAGGAATTGATGTCATATCTGGTGCGATGTCATTAACAGTACAATATGTAAAGTGACTTGCCTATGTGCCACCTATTTTTGTTTGTTTGTTTTGTTGTAAGTCAACACAATACATAGAAAGGAGATTAGTGCCCGGTTATATTTATTTGGTTTTGATTCCGCTTTATCAGCCCTTACTTGCCACATGTCGTCATCTGCTAACGATTCATGTGATTGTCATTAAACGGCATTTCTCTCTTCACATACAGTATGACGGGCACTTTTGGCATGCGGAATTTCCCTGAGCTGAAGCTTAGCATTTGCCTGCGAAAGACGTTTTCTCGTCCTCTGGGCTCTGTGTGAACCCAGTGCCATTCCAAGCCATACAAACTGGAGACTGTGAGTGTGACTGTTACCGCCCAGTAGTGTGAGTGTGTGAGTGTGTGCGTATATATATATATATATATTAATGCATGCAGGAATATTTTGAGGCCTTCCAAAAGGGTGGAGACCAATGTTTGGACAGTATCAGGTGTACAGGCTTTAATCTGCCACTCCTCAGCTCTCTCTCCAACTCATGTATCAGTCATATGGAATCGGAGCAGACATGGAGAAAAAGAAAGCAAAAAAATAAACGTCTGAAAATTAGAGGACAACCTGTTTCCAAACTCAGCCCTAAACATAAACAATCTGCCCTGGGCATCTGTTTGTCTTATCTAACTAATGCATGCTACTGTAAACAATAACAGTCTGCCACAGTAGACTCCATGAAAGTCAAGTGCTGAGCAGAGAGAGCAGGAGAGGAAAGAGTAATGAGTGCAGGGTCAGTGCTGAATTTTGGTTGCGTTTAGAAATATCAAACCCAGCAGCATGCTCTCCAGGCCATCTTTGACCCTCAGCCCTTCTGGGGTCAAGAGTCTTAGTAGATATTTAAACCTTCCAACGGGATTTTGTCCTGTCCTTCCCTCCTAGCTCGTCATTCCCCAGCCTGATCTAACCTTCCTCACCCCCTCCCCTATGAAACCCACCAATAATCCTCAGACAATCAATAGTAACTGTTCTCTCAATAATTCATAACATTAACATACACTCAATGGCCCAGCGGATGGATGGCCAAGACATAGGCGGGCCATCATTCCAGTATCGATCCCCCCTTAGAAGAGTCGATAGGCAGGGAGGTGATGGAGTTACAACCTCCTGGAGGTGGAGTCATTGCAGAGCCATGGCCTCAGATAAACAGCTAGCGCACACACGCACACACACGCGTGCAATCCTCTCATGTCCACAGACACCGCCACAAGCTTTTAATGTGTAAGATGTCAACATGTGTCCTTTGTACATGGGATGCTGTGCCACTGGCTGAGATAAGAGGAAAGCCTTTTAATTACCCCCCGGAGCATGAACCTGCTTTTCCATCACCACTCTGTCTCTGCTATCGCATTTAGCGGACTTCCCTCGGCATCCCGACACCACCCTCCCTCACCACCACCACCTTGTTCCATTTCAGCTGTTCCTCCCAATCACTCCATAGGGTCTTGTGTCCCCTTAGATTTCTTATCACTTCCTTCTTTTGATTTTATGTCCCTGGTGTTCCATACCTCCCCAGTTTTTAACTGCATACCCTGAATCGTGACAGTCTTTTTTTTTCTCCCTCCCGCCAAATTTTTTTATTTATTATTTTATTGTCGATCAATTCCATAGTCTCCTTTGAGGGAATTCACTCAAGGCAATTGAAACCGGGTATTCTAGACAGATGCCAGGGTGACGCCAGGCCATATAGTTCACCACCACTGGCACCTGCAGTTTTGCTTTAATTTGGTTGCAACTATCATTTTTTAACCTTAAATATCTTCCTGTGATGTTGGACACCAAATAAAATCATTAATAAATATGTCATCTGTATTTGACTGATTTTATCGTCTTTTCTCTCGGAAAATATTTTTTTTAATTAACTCTCAACAAATGTCTCTATTGACCACTAAATCAAAACACTACAAAACAAAAGAGAAAATAAATGGCCCAAAATTTGTTTTATGATTTTTTTTTTTTTTTAAATACAATCATCCAGGATACACATTGACCATTGCATGACTTCATCAACGTGCCACTTGTGTGAAGGTTGCTTCTGAACCAATCCCAAGCAATATTGAGCAACAGCACGGTTACATCCCACACGGGTCACGAGCACATGGCAGGGCTGACACGTAAAAGGAGATCGACCAACAGAGAAAATCATTTACTCCAGTGTCAGCAATTAACTCGTAACTGTTTTGTCCGCAGGAAGAATCTGGTAAAGCTAAAGGAAATTAAATGAGTACAGCCAGAGCTTGGCAGTGTTTTGCATCAAGCAGTTAACCAAGTCTTGATTACTTACAGGCTTTGTAAGAAATAATTTTCATAGATACGTGTTTGCAATGTCTTCCTCACAATTGCAATCTGAGTTGCAGTCGGTGGTTAAGAATCATGGATGCTAAAAATGTGCCTATAAGGTAATTTAGCCCCGTCGCCCCTCTCCCCATAAAAGGGCCGCCGCCGTCTTGCACTTCTGCTAGCATCACAGCCTCACCTTTTGAGAAGCCCTCCAACAGCCCCCTTGCACAGCGCCCTGAAATATAGACTGACGTAATGGCCCACTAAATTAACTCCTTATAAGCATGCTTTAGGAATGGCTGTAATTAGCATATAATAGATGCAGGAGAGACGCGAAAGGGCCGGGCCTGCCCTGGGGGCCTTGAGGTTGGAGCTCTGGCCCTCCTCTTGTCTGCACGTCTAATAGTGCTGCAAAGTTCAGCCATATAAACATGTCAGTGCGAGGCATGATTAAGCGACAGTAGATAATGGGTCCTGTACCTGTGGGCTTGCTTTCACTTCACCTACAAGGCTGCTTTGCACCACTTTGGCAACACATGTACAACTTCTGTTAGTTATGCTCCCACCAGCCCATCTGGGAGGAATGTGAAAGAAGAGAGGAAATCAACTGCGGTAGAACAAATCTCCCGGACTGATGTAGTTCCAATAATTGCAAGGCCCTGTTTCCTCATCCATGCGCCTTTTACTTATTTAAACTGTTTTCTTTAAGTGCCAATGAAACCAATTAGGGGAGGCATAATTCAATGGGGCAGAGCTGGAAGAGACTAGGAGTGCTGGGAGAAGACGGAGGGAACTGTTAGAACACAGCTTTTTTAGCAGACCCTTCTTTTTCTGCTCAGTCCTCTCATGTATTCATCTACCCAAATAACCCTTTTATTGTTTTTTACAATGAATTGAAAGAGAACGGGTGACTTTTGCCATCCAAGGCGTAGCAGCCGGGAGTGGACTTTGCCTTGTTTTGTTATTTATTTATGTTTATGTTTTCTTGTCTCAATACACTCTTTCCTCGCCTTCATTTTGTACATTTTGTCTGTGTAATAATAATAATAATAATAAGAATAATAATAAGAAGAAAGGTACACGCATGTCCAACATAATAAATAAATTGAATCAAAAATACCTTTTTTTTAATTGAA
Organism: Syngnathus floridae; assembly: GCF_059516105.1. Taxonomy (NCBI): domain Eukaryota; kingdom Metazoa; phylum Chordata; class Actinopteri; order Syngnathiformes; family Syngnathidae; genus Syngnathus; species Syngnathus floridae. Next base: position 11,420,794 of record NC_142414.1, on the reverse strand, counting down.
CCTATGTCTATTTGCATTAACACAATCAGTCTTTCATTTAATCAAATGACAGTGAGGGAAAATTCTGTTCAGAATCACAGCACTGCTAATGATGTCAGTTATTCTTTCATACATTAGCGCTCACGCGAAGAAACAGAAGCTCTGACAGCAAACTTATCAGAACAGGAAGGTGATGACAACAAAAGCAATTTAATCCCCCCCCACCCAACCACCACCACCATCGCCTACCTTCTGCTTCTACGTAAAATGCCCTCAAGTTTTAGTCCGAGGCAGGCATCCATTACATCGTTAGTCATATCCAGCCGCATCGCACATTTATCCATTCTTTGGCGGCATTAAGATTAATAAGAGTTGAAGGTGGTGTAGCAATGAGGGCTGGCCCAGACCTTCATTCATTCTAACAGCCGTTTAATAAATGTGATTGCAAATGGAACTTGTCACTTGCACTGGGGAGAGCTGGCCCCGTCAATACCTCAGCTGGCAGGTGCCCGGGGTCACATATAAGTCAACAAGTGATGGATATGTATCCAATAATTGATGTAGGGCAGCAGTTATTGTCACTTTGGCTACCTGCCTCTATTGCTTATAAAAAGCTGCTGGCCTTAAGTACCAACTTGCCAATTACAGAGGAAGCGATCTGACTGTTTAGATGCCTGAAAACCTTCAGGCACTCTGTAGAGCGGGAACAAAAAAAAAAAAAATCAAGCACTCTATTGTTTTAGCGCACGTGTGCCTCTCTGTGAGTGTGCGTGTATCTTTTGTAATCTTGAGAAAGCGTCAACTTCCTCTAATTTTTGTTTGGCTTTGTTTCATTGTTCTTGCAAAGTAGTTTCCTCAAAAGTAGATTTACAGTGATGCAGCACACGCTGAGCTGTGAACTCCCGCCTATCATCAAGACAAAAGGCTCTCACTCTTCTTCTCTATTGTTACAGTTGACCTCGCAGGTTGTCAGAGCATGAGAAAAGTAGAACGAAACAAACCGTGTTCCTCCTCATTGACACGATGACCTCGTCTTTGGTTATTAATGAACTGGCAAGTTTCACCGCTTCCTTCATCCGGGTTCAAGGTTACTCAATCTTGGCACGCCTGAGCTTTCTGAATGGTAATAGATATCTCCAATTATGAAAAGAACAATGCAAGTGTGCGAGCGAAAGCCAAGTAAGTCAGTAACAGCAAAATGTAGCACTTATGGCCACAGCTGCCATCATAATACTCAGTGGGGAGAAGCAAAGAGAGCCATAATAATGCTCATTGCCTCGGGCTCTCACCCTAAGACTGTCAGGTGAATAGAAGGAAAACTTGGGGCGTGACCATGGTGTGTAGTAATTGTAAAACTCGGAAAGAGCTGCTGATGCAGAATTCTGACATGTAGCGCTGCTTTTCAGCTCTGATCAAAGCGTCCAGCAGAGTAGCATCTGATAACCCAATCAATTCCCTGCTTTTGTTTTTTGCTGAATGATGCACGTTTAGTGCTAACCTCCAGGCACAGAATGGTGGGAGGAATAAGAGAGGAGGGTGAGGAAAATATAACGGGCTGTGAGGAAAGGAGCGATTAAAAACGAGGGTCTTTTAGATGCTGAGTTGCACTTGAAGAAAATAAGAATCCATGCAAAGATAGTTTGTACGTGACGTGCAAAATGCTACATGAAATGATTCACCAGTGCATAGAGTAAATCCAATACAAACATAGCTCAGGAGTCAAGTGCTCGAGTAAAAAACTTCAGCGTATCAGAAAAGGCAAAAAGAATGGAGCGGAAAAAGTCCAGGAAAAAAATTCAAGCCCTAGTTAACTTCCAAAAAAAGATACTGGGAAAGTGGCAATCACTAAATGTCAGCATCTAGCACCTATTATATGCAAAGCGGTATTTCAACATGCGTCGAAATCATCTTACAAGATTGATTAGATCAGAAGAGTACAAAACTACCTGTATTCCAACGCCCTCATGGTTGATGCGGGTCTGCCCTGACGAATGGGGATTAAAAGGCACTAATGTGAACACGAGGGCTGCTGACCTTCCACAGAGATTGACTTTACACGGTTGGAAATGGAAGCCAGTAAATCAGCGGGCTGAAGCGGCACTCGTCCCAAGGCATCACCCCCCTCTGACACAGTCAGCTGGGACAGGAACACATTCATCACAAAGCCAGAGACCCAACACTGTGGAGCACGTGTTGCAGTTTCCCATCTGTTTGCACTGACTTCTACGCTTGAATGTGTACAGGGAAATGTACCTACACAAAAAAAGAAGTCTCAGATTCTTCTTGAAAAAACTTCTTTTGCAAACCGACAACTGCTATTTATTCATTTGTTCCCTCATGTTTGCATCTTTTGTTTGTGGCCTAAGGCAGCTCAGCCTGGTTATTGAAGAGGAACATCTGTGCTGCATTTCACATTGAAATAAATGAGCTCTGGCACAGCAGAGGGCCCAGGACAAACTTCCTGTATGTGCTAATATGAGGATGGCTTAAGAGCCAATAAATTGCTGGCACACCGGTGCATTTTTTGCAGCTCAATACACATGTGCACACCCTAATGGAAAAGTCAAGAATGTTGCTTGAACTAAATAGCAAAGAAAGTGACTCAATTGATGGGGTGACTTCAATTCCTTTTGCGAAAGGCACCTGTCTTCCTCATTCGGCTTGAGATGTCCCAAAAATCCACACCTGATTTGAACAAATCCGAGTTATGCTCGCAAAACATAGGCACAAAGATGAAGAACACGCGAAGCATTTGCCTGATACACATCCTTGCGCGTCAATAAAAAGCTGAGAAGTCAAAGTGGCGGTCCTGTTACCAACACGACTGACAGGGCTTCTTGATGGACGTCATTCTGTCTTATTGACCCGCAAAGAGCCCCAAAGAGACCGCAGTCCCTTTATAGACTGACCCGCTGCATTTCAACACGCATATTCCACGGGAGGGGGGGCATTCCCACTAAAGGTCAGTGTACTGACCCATTACAACAAGCCAAAGCCCACTCCCAAGCCCAAGAGTGGCCCATTCCACTCAATACGCTTTTAATTGCACTGGAATGGTTTGCGAGCCATCGATTAATACATGTATTTATGTGGTCCTGGGCCCAGAGGCTACATAGTATTTCTGTGTGGCATATTCATTTATTTACCTATCTGCCCCGCCTCTCCCGCATCATCCATATATCTATCCATCTCTCCTCCGAGAGCACTTCAATTCAAGGGCTCCCATAATTACTGCAGCTCTATAATTGAGTGCTTTGATTTAGGATTTTGCTGTTCCCTCTCCCTCTGCCACCGCCATCACTCGCTTTACGCCTCTCCCAATGAAAGACAGAGGGATGAGATATGGAAATAGAAAAATGGGAGATGGAGACCAGAAGATAGCCCACATACGCACACACAAACGCTCATATACGCAGACAGACACACATTCTCTCTTATCAGAATCTACTGTTTCCGTCGGCCATGAGGGGAGGGGGTACGCTGATAATTACTGGGGGAGATTCATGCAAATCGATGCCAAATTAAAGCATTATAAAGGCTTTTATCAGCTTTTCCCTTCCAAATTGAAAACGATAAAAACCCATTTGAGAGGCGAGAGAAATGGCCCCAGTCCATTCATTAAAAAAAAAAAAGAGAGAATTGCAATTATGTTAACACCAATAGAACCCCAAACCCCCTTTTCTTAACTCACTTACTTATTCATAATTAATTAATTTCTCACTAAACTGGGCAGGGAGAACAATGAGGTCCAGTGTCTCCTCTCTTCTCCTTGCTCTCCAAATACAGGAGTTAGTGTGCACTAGATATTGTTGAGGGCTCATTTCCATATCTCGTCGTAGACAGGGATTCTGTTTTCTTAAGCTTTGCTCTGTCAGCCTTGGGGCAGCGATAAAATCGACTCTGTCGTAGAAACAAGCTAGGATGCTTCAAGTGGAGCTGTGCAAAATGTCTGAAGAGACAGATTGGAGACATTTGCGAGAACAGTTCAAATGAGAAAAAAAGTGTTTTTACCATTCACAAAGCCAATAGACCTCAACTTTGGCCCTGGTAACCAAAACACGGAGTTCTCCGCTTTGTCGTCATTGTACAAGTTGAAGGCCATGAGTCCAATGAGAAACAATTTTTTTTTTTAGAGAAAGCAAAGCACAGCTGCCGACTCAACAGAGATAAGGTCGCTTGACACACAGTCACCTCGGGGCTGTCTCGTTGATCCATTAGACATTCAACACCTCGCTCACAGTGTGCTTGGCACTGGCGCTGTTTCTGCACACACCTTTGTCGTCTGAGCGCAGTGACAGGACAGAGCAAACACACACGTGGAGTGTGGAGTCGGTGGGTGGGGTATGGAGTGAAAAGCTGTCAGTCTGCCATACACAAGGAACGACATGAAACCCTGTAGACCAACCACTAAGGTACTGAGGTCTCTCTTCCACTTTTCTGAGAAGACTTTTGAAGGTACGCTCATTGGAATTTTTCCCCATTCGCCCAACTCTGTATAAGCCAGTCTTTTTTCTTTCCACACCAAACTTAAGTGAGGACGCAGAAACCGACTGACAGAGGGCGAGGGGGAGCAAGAAAGAGCAGTCAGAGAATATGTCGCAAATGCATTTTTTTTTTCATGGCCATCCGCTTTTCCGTTGAAAAGAATGCCATGTTTTTGTGGTTCAATAAAAAAAAGAATACAGTATATTGTATCTGGAATGGATCCTCAAAACCCGATACAGCGTCACAGTTTTTCCATTATGGCCTTTGTGTGGTTCTCAATTGCTTGGCGTGCACCAAGGAAATGCCGACTGTACTTTCTTTGTAATTGACCTGTTCAATCGGTTTTGGCTTTACCCAGCTATGACTTAATGGATTTGTGCAATGTGGGATACTGAAGAAGATTCAGTGGGGAATTAATACATCCTGACTGATTAGACAGTTCTATGATTGACTAATCGAGCTTTTGTGTACTCAAACCACCCTCGTTAATAATGGCAATTATGCTCAAGTCATCCATATAGAAATGTACACATGACAGAACTGCATCTGCGAGTCCTCTTAGCTCCTCATGACCCGATTTGACTTTTGTTGAAGAGGTCAACAGCATCAGTCAGAAGTCACTGTGCATGAGGCTTAAGTGGCTAATTAACGACACAAAACTCAAGCTGAGAGAGAAGTGATGGGGATCGAGGAGGTGAGGGTTAAGATTTGAGTGATTTGGAGGAGGGAGACAAGGCGCAGAAGAAATTGAAAGGGAGATTTTTTTTAAAACTTTCATAAAAAGGAGAAATGAGGAAGAAGAAGAAATTAAAAAAAAAGATTAAGAGAAACTTAAAGTGTAGTGCTGCACACAGGCTGTATGGAACAACAGGGGGGCTCATTACGCCCAGCAGGAAGCGCACTTTTCTTCATCAGTTCAGCCTGCAACTGCCAGTTACTACACACTCACAAACACACGCGACTCACATACCAGCTTTCTCTGTTGCTTATTTTGTGGTGATTATGGATTTTTTTTAGTTTTTTTTGGTGGGGGGCATGCAAAATTTGAGATTTTTAATTACAATTTATTTTAGTTTTTTTGTCAATGTTTTTCTCAATTTTGTTTTGTTTTTATCTGTTACTGTGAAGGGATTCCCTTTGCACAGTCATCTGAATTTTAGGCCATTACCTCACATGATACAGTGTAGAAACAAACTGCAAAAAAAAAAATAATAATAACACTATCCATGTAATGACTACAGCTCATGTTCTGTATCGTATTAGATATTGTAATGAGTGTCCCATGAGTGTTATCTTGTATTTTACCAGGGTCATGCTTGAACACACAGTGCAAGCACATGCAGAAGCTAACACACCCAAACAGAATCAAAACAAAGCTCATCGGCCCGTTAACAACCGCTATGCTAATCCAGACACATAAATCAGACCTGGCAGGAAAATAAAGCTCGAGGAAGTGTGGGGGATAAAAGACAGGTAAGCCAAAGTGGCAGTGACACCTTAAAAAAGGAGAGACTATATAGTGGGAAAAATGGGCGGCAAATACAGAAGGAAGTAGGATGAGCACACAGGGAAGGGAAAGCACTGAGAAGGAGGCAAGAGCACACAGGA